>NC_051157.2:96750456-96813483 GCF_013339745.2 Dermacentor silvarum
AACGGCAGCTGTGGCTGCGACGGGATCACCAGGATCAGTATTTTCCACTGCTGTAGCATCGGCAGAATGGCTTGGGGGTAGAATCTAGGAGTGCCAATTTGTTCTCTGTACCTTCGATTGTTCGCGGCAAAATTATAATTTTTGTTTTCTTCGTAACTTTCTCGCAAGTAATCTTCAGATTCCAGAGACAACTCCGCCGGACACCGACGGACATCGAAACGACCATGGGAGTGAGCCCGTAAGATATATCGCTGTAATGAAATGATGCAGATCCAGCGCAGTGTTGGAAAGCTATGTGAAGCGAGGATTTCGTGAAGCTTGAAATGTTCATAAAGCTGTTCATCCTCTGAACCGCAACTTCTATATAGCCTAGCGACTACGTGCCTCCGCGGCAAGATGGCAAGACGCGGAGACCCTTCTCCCACGTGACCCACGTGACCGCGGATTATAGTTTTCGTGATGGGCACCCTTTGTATTACACCATCTCCAGGATCGGCGGTGTTTCACTATCTCCAGGATCGGTCCACATTACTAGGCGAAAAACCGACATAGCATATGAGCTAAATCCCGGCCTGGTTGACCGGCCTGCATTGACCAACCTCCCTGCCATTCCCTTATGAATTTTCTCTCTCCGGTGAAGTAGGCGTGTAAGAGCTTTCATTTAGTAAAGGAATTATGCGCTACATGGAAGGCATAGCCTATATGTAGATATTCGTTGCAGTTAGAATAGGGACGTTAATGTAGGCTGCTCAACTCGTATTCAGATTCACTCTCTTAAATATGGCAAAGGGAAAAAAAGTATGCAGATCTAACGCATATGTAGGAATCTATGTAAAGCGAAGCTTTAATGAAGTGGGTAATTAAATGCTACACATCTAACGACAATGCGTAAACTATATTGCTTAATTTCTTTCTGTGCAAGTGCGCAACTTCGAGCAATGTTTATGTTTGCACAATGTATAGCACAAGTAGCAGTACAAAATAGCATAAGCATTGCACCGTATAAAATAAATTACGCTTGAGGTATTCGTTTAGTAATATTTCCAATGTCAGTGGGTCACTGGTCTTGCGGTGTTCACACATTCGCATGTTCAACTTTCATCCCAACATATTCATTTGTTTATGGAACAAGTACACCAAGCGAAGCACAGCTGATGGAGTTTATGAGCCTAGAAACACATTTCGTGTACTAATTTTGCTTCTCAGGAAGTCTGTTATCGAAGGCTGTAATAAGTACAATTTAGGAAGAAGCTTTTCCGAAAAGAGGCGGAAAAAAACAGGTAGGAGAAAGTGAAAGTAGGCAACACTAGACTGGCACATTCTCCAGCCGCAAATTCTAAGGTGACCATCATCGTCATCCTAATCATCCTTTTCAGTGAAGCCGCAGGGTGTGATCGAGATCACGACAGTGGCGAGAACTAAAGAACATGATGAGCAAAAGGTTAACGCCCCTTCGGTGGCAAATTAGGAGGCCGCATAAAGGGAGGAGACGCGCATCGCGAAACGTCGTCATGCCTTTGGGGCTGTGCGAGAATGCACGCGTTCTTACATCATATCTAGAGGTGGCAGCCCTCGGTGTTTTTTATTCGTCTCTTGTTTTTTTTTTTTTTTTCTCCTTTTACGCGACGCCCGCCGACAGTTATTATTGGCCTGTGGATGTGTGCGTTTGATGAGAGAAGGCTCCCGCCACCACCTCTGCAGATCTTCAGCCCTCACTCGTCACCGATATGTACCGTAGCGCGCCTTGCAGGTTATGAGCAACGAAGTTATTGTAAAGGTCAGGGAGTCATCTGCAGCAAAAGGCAAACATTTTCTCGAAATGCTTTTTAGTCGACATGACGTTAGATCGGCATTTGTGGTAAGTACTTGTGCACAGTTATGTATGAAGTGATGCACTTATGATCTGTTCTGTGGACGGTACTTGAAGACTGCTGCGCGTTTGAAGCTACCACCTATTTAGTACGTAAAACAACTCTCGTACCAATGGAAGAGCACTACAACGTGTATGTATAATTTAGTTAATGACGTGGACAGACGTTCCGTGAACTCTCTGTTGCGGCATTACCTTTGGTGGCAGTTTCACTGTCACTTTATTTATTTATTTATTTGTTTGTTTATTTATTTATTTATTTATTTATTTATTTATTTATTTATTTATTTATTTATTTATTTACTTAGTTAGTTAGTTAGTTAGTTAGTTAGTTAGTTAATTAGTTAGTTAGTTAGTTAGTTAGTTAGTTAGTTAGTTAGTTAGTTAGTTAGTTAGTTAGTTAGTTAGTTAGTTAGTTAGTTAGTTAGTTAGTTAGTTAGTTAGTTAGTTAGTTAGTTAGTTAGTTAGTTAGTTAGTTAGTTAGTTAGTTAGTTAGTTAGTTAGTTAGTTATATCAGGCAAACGACTGCGAACTACAAATGCACACACCACAAGGAAGTGTGACCATCTGTCACACATACTAAAATGCTCATACATCATTACACATACAATATTATGACAAGATTACATACATACTTAATAATAATAATAATAATAATAATAATAATAATAATAATAATAATAATAATAATAATAATAATAATAATAATAATAATAATAATAATAAAACCTGATGCACACGAAAACACTCAACAAAAACTATCTACAATGCAGATATGTATGTACCGCTGAGAAAAAGCTTTTTAACAGCGAGGGTGAACCCAGAATCTGCCTTTATGTCTACGGGTAAGCTGATCCATATTTTGGTTCCTGAAAACTGAATGATTCTTCTACCATATATACTGGGAATGCCCGGTAATTTGAAGCCCAGGTTAGACGACTGTCGAGTAGGCCAAAGATTCCATGAAGGGAAGGGAAGGTTATTTTGAAGTACTTTTTTCGTCATGCAAGCCATCTTAGGTTCGCGCGCATGGAAAATGGCATAAAGTTCAACATTCGAAAAGGGACATTTGCTCTTTCATACTGTTTAAAGTGCGCACTGAGGCGACGGGCTATTTCCTGTAAAATCGTGACCAGGTTCAAAAATATTTGGTACGTAAGCGCCCATGTTTCTGTGAAAGAATTAACGTGACTGTGAAAAATGGATATAATATATGATTTTAGGCGTGATCATGGCTACTGGCTTTCAAGCTTCTTGATTTAGAAATCGCACAGCTGCGCTATTCAATTTCTTGCGAACCTGGGAATTATGGGTACTGTAATTTATAGTAGTCTAGTGGGATGCTGTCCACATGATGCATGATGTTGTCCACATTTAGCGAAATCGAGCTCGTTAGAATCCGATGTGGGGTGGAAAAAACCATGTACACTTTTTTTTTATACATTTAGCGCCAGTTTGTTCTCGAGAACATTGCGAGATTTCGTTAAGGTAGGAATGGGCTTAGTTTTGCAGTTGTTGATTGGTAATGGCCAAGAAGTAATAGCACCGTATCATCTGCATATATTATTATGTCGGTATTGCGGAGTACAAGTGGGAGGTCGTTATGAATAAAGAAAAAAAGCGGTCCTAACAGGAAGCCTTGCGGCACTCCAAAAGTAATCGAGTGAAGGCTTGATGTGGCGTCTCCTACTTTAAACATCTGCTGTAGACCATATATGAATGGTCGACTGCATTCAGCAACAGGAAGCAACAGAATTTTATGACTTACAGTGTAAAAGGCTTTTTTTATATCGATAACTATACCAACAACACAGCATTCATCCTTTAAAACCTTACTTACTAGCTAGTTTGAGCATGTTACCTGTTGAGTGGGCCTATGTTTACGAAAGCAACGCTGTTTATCTAGAATAACTTTATATTTATCTTACCTAAAAAATATTTTATTAAACGGTTTTCAAATATAGTAATAAATGCACTTAATATAGATATTGGCCTGTAAATCTGAAAGTCATTCTTTAGCCTCCTTTATGAATTCGAATCACACGTACATGCAATTTTAAAAATATCAGGATACACTTCTGAGTGAAACGATACATTGAATACGTTTGCTAAGTGTTCCCTGACTGCAGAAACTATTTCACGAGCCAAGATATATTTACATACGAAAGACTTCCGCATAGGAGGTGGTAGTTTGGGTGTATCGTTTGAGGGAAACTACAATGAAAGGGATTTGCCTATAGCTTACAGTAATGATCATTGAAGTTCTCTGCGACGTCTGGTTCACTATTCAATGCTGTTGTAACGTCTGGTAACTTTATTTTACATTCATTATTGTTTATTACAGTGTTCAGTATCTGCCGCAATTCTTCTTGGTACGCATTGATCTTGGTCATTGTTGATTTATGTTAATGGACTGACAGTATCATATACTGTCAATTCCATGGGTGGGATTATTACAGGAGTGGGTGTTGAATAAAAAAGAATGTATGGGTGTCCCAAATCCACGCAAGATTTTAATTTTGCGCCATTCATGCGTTAAAGTGTTTCCAACGATAAAAGAAAAGACAGAGTGACAGCTGACAGTTCAGGATTATTAAACATGGAGCGCTACAGGAAAGCCATCGCGTTTTTATTGTTGAGAAATATTTTTTAAATATTGAAGGTTTGGCAGTTACAAATTTCCGCACAAAGTTCGGTCGGAATAGTGATTTAACTTCATCAACTGTCAACTAATTGCGGTTTTTTGAAGCGTAAGGTTTGTTCCAACAAGCGCACAACCCCCCACGCCTTGAAGGAGGAAATTGAGCGCTGCATATATATCAACAAAATTCAGCCCACACTTATGCAAAACGGTCACGGCAAAATTTCAACAAAAGAGTGCGTATGTGCCAGGAAAGCCGTGGAGGCCATTTAGCCGTAATACATAACCCTATACTGTATACTTTATGAATCAATAAAAAATTTCGATTTTTTTATTATAAACCTGTGGCTTTTATAAAAATTACTTTTTTGCGTGAATTTTGGGACACCCTATACAAGCAGAAGTAATACACGTACTTACAAGCAATGAAACAAGGCAATAATAAAACGCGTGAAATGTAACGAGACACCTGAAACTTTTTCATCACTTTGGCGGGAGCTGCAGGCAATATACGTTTCTCCATTTCCCACACAAATTTTTCTATTGTCGACTGATCTACGACAGTACATTCATCATGCGCGTTCAATTCACTGATTACTTGAGGAAAAAAGAACAAGGAAACTTATTGTTATTACAGAAATATTCTTCATACGACTAAGTCGTGCTTCTGGCGAGCTTTCCCGTTCTTTTTACATCAGAGTTTTGAAGTGACCGTTCAGCAACTGATAAAGGAAGTATCTTAATTAGCTATGTCATAGAGTGTAGCTAGATCCGCCCGATGCAGAAGCTTGGCAGGTGAATCGGTTCACTTACAGCGGTTAAAGATAAATCTTCCTCCGTTGCGTTGTACGTTCTCCAGCATAGAAATTCCGGTATTTGTTAAGGGTACACTGTGTTCGCATATTCCAGTACCGCTCTGATAAACGTGACGTACGGCAAGTGCTTGGTTTCCCAAGTTGAGTTGCGGGGAGTCCAGTTGAGGAAAAGTAGTAGTAGTAGTAAACACTTTGTTTAGGTCCTGAGAAGCTAGGCAGGGGGGGCCTGCTAGCCGTTGGCTAGTCCCATGTCGGAAAAGAGAGGCCGTGCCTCTCCGCTCGTTCACAGGCCCTCTGGACAGCCAGGAGTTGGACGTCTTGTCTGGGATCGGTGATAGCCTTCGTCCAGTCTTCTTCTTGGTTAAAATCCTGTAACACAGGGATGTGATTTAATGAGCAAAATTCAGTGCCACAGTCTGGGCAGAATGGATCAATGTCGTAGCCTACTCATTGCTTTATTCGACATGTGTTGTGCATGGCTGTGCTGCTGAGGTCAGATGATAATAAAAACCCTAAGTATTTGACCTGAGTGACAACATGAAGGGTAACGCCATCAAATTATTATGGAAACCATAGTTTATATGTCTTTTTTGTAACAGTCATTGTGACCATTTTTTTTTAGAATTGTGTGTCAATTTTAGTGTCAACACAATTGGACTATTTAGTTCAAACAATATAGCAAGATATACATGATTTTTACGCTCTTTGATTTCACTGTAGAGCATGCAATCGCCCGCGAATAGCCTTGTCTTAACATAAGCTGTTTCTACAGTATTGTTATGAATAACCGGAAGAAAAGTGGAGTCAGAACAGATCCCTACGGGGCACGCGAGAAGACATTTACAGTATCAGAACTATGACCATGATATTGCACAAACTGGTAGCGATGTGAAATGTAATTACTAATCTACTCAATTATTGGACTGGACCATAGCGAAATTCATGAGGTTAAAGATGAGTCTAACACGAGACACACGGTCAAAGGCCTTTGAAAAGTCTAAAAAATATGTTGATTTGTTATTGCTCATTAATTACCAGCGCAAGGTTATGCGTTGCCTCGGCAAGTTGTGGGACAGTAGATAGTCGGCTGTGAAAACCACGCTAAGAAAGAGAGATCAGGCTGTTTTCTTCCTCACATTTTGTTATATTTTTTTAAATAACGTGCTCAAGAATTTCGAAACTACTACTTCATGTAAGAAATATTGGTCTGTATAGTTCGACGGGGCTGATACGTCACGGGACTTGCGCACCGCTATTACATCGCCGATCTTTAAGTCCACCGGAAGGCGGCAATCGCGAATCGATTTCATAAATACGAGATGCAGATACCTGCTAACCGGTTCAGCATTCCGTTTTCGCAAGCTGTTTCGTATTTCCTGCAGACTACTGCTTTTCTTTTCATCAACATTTAGGAGCAGTGAAAGAATTCCAGGGGCTTTAATTTTGATGGACGGTAATATTTTACTTTGATATCTGTAGTCAGCGTGCGTTTTTATTATCACGCCATTATTAGTGCCAAAAACTGAATGAAAGTAGTAATTGAATAGATTTGCCTTCCCCTTCCTTCCTTTCCTCGTCAGGTAAAGTTCTTTGGGCATAGCCCTGAGCGTTCATCTATAGCGCCCGAATTTATTGGGCGAGCTTTTGATTTAAAGTTTTGCAGCGTGTGTTCGAAAAAGTAGCGCTTCGCATTACGTAGCTTGCCTTTTAGCACCGAGGGAAACGATGTCATCTGGACGCTAGCAGTTCATTGTGTTTTTCTGTAGATTGTTACCCGTTTGATTTTGCGACTTAAGTGAATTATTTCGCGACTTATCCACCGATTGGGCTTTCTTGTAATCTTCTTTTCGTGTGGGAATGAACTTAGCTATACAATACATGACATGGCATTTAAACTGTGTTCACACTACATCTATACTTGCGCTATCATCTAGGATCTGAGAAGTCAGAATATACGTGTGAAAGGTAGGCCATTATTGCGGCATCATCTGCTTTATTAAAGGAGAGTTCGAGCTTTACAGAGTCTCATTGTCGAAAGGAAGTTAATGAGGGCAATGTGCATAAAATGATTTTGTGGTCATATATACTATCTACTGTGTCAACACGTGCGCTGTGCAACCCTTGCTTATTTTTTTTCCTTCCATCTCCGTCGAAGGTTCGTCCATCGGAGCGCACGACAGAACTCACCGAAATCGCCGCACCTACTGGTAGTCGGCCAGTGCCGTCAGCGCCTTCGCAGAGGGAGGGTCAGTATCGGAACGCTGGCATGATGAGCGGCGTCGGAGCCAGCTGTGGAAGAAGACGACGACGAACACGCGAGCAGTGGCACCAGTGCGTCCCTGTGACGTGTACCATCACGCGCGCACTGGGCACACTTTTAGTAAACCAGAACCGTGGAGCAGCCGTGGCTTCTTGGAAGCGTGCTCGTCTCGCACACCGGAGGCCCGGGTTCGATTCCCACCCAGACGGTCTCCTAACTCTCCTAACATTTCGGTCTCCTAACTCTCCTACCTTTCAAAGCCACTAATTTACTTTGTGTACTGGAACCTCCCTGAGAAATGTGACGTCAATCCGAGCATTTGTCGACGTGTTCTTACTATTTGCGGCGTCAGGCCATTTTTCATCACGGCGCAGTTTCGCCAAAGTCGCCGCCAAGGGCCCCGCCAACATATACACCTAAGGCTATCGCCTTAAAATTTGAAGGGAAAAATCTGAACGATAACTCCAAGGGCAGTGCATTGCTATTAGAGGCTTGAGCTGGTTTCTTCCAGGACAAATATTCACCAGCCCTTACCCTGTCGCGAAAATGGGGGTTAGCGAAGCTTGTCGTGTGTGTATCTGACCTTCGTCAGGATGACGTAAAGTTCATGACATGTCACGGTAATAAAACATAAACGTTTATTAAATGGATGCATCGAGGGAAGGAAATGCAAGGGAAGGAAGAGTTGCACGAAAGGGAACGAAAAGTAGTAGGAAAGGGAAGGAAAAGTAGTAGGTCAACTACACACGACAACCTTCGCTTACCCCCATTTTCTCGGCAAGAGAAGGACTGGTGATTTTCTTTCTCTCTGTTTCTTTCTTTATTTCTCTCTCTTTTTTGTCCCTGGTATGTGCCATTGAGCTTGGACCCTTCCTGCACTATCACCAGGATCGGCCCACTTTTCTGCGTGACACCACCACCGCCGAAACTTGTGAGCCTTTTAAGCTTCGCTTAAAACATACTGGAGCAAATATTCGCAACAAGATGAGACATGCGTCTGCTGCAGCAAAGCCCCGGAGACCACTCATCACATTCGAATGAAATGCGAAGGTATTCCCCCAGTGAGACCCGTACGCAGCGTACACCCTCAAGCATCGCTTGGATTTAAAGTTGACGGAATCATCAATCGGTCAGCAGTTTAGATAAGCATGAGATGTTTAGAGTATTGGTGGAAACAAAAGCAGGGAAGAGATTAATACGACCAGATCCTTTACAGGCATGTGTAGCAGTACAAGGTAGATAGAGAAGTCTTAATTGAGGAAGAAAAACAAGATTAAGGATATATATGCAAAAATCCTAGAATGAAAAGCATAGCTCAAGCAGGCTAGGTGACTATTTGTCACCGCCCCGTTTCAAAGGGGAAGTCAATAAAGCATCATCATCATCATCATTGCTTACACGACAAGGGGGTTGAGATTAAGGGAAAAGAAGAAGCCTATTATAACATCATTGGACAGTGAATCGGGACTGAGCGTGAACCAGCTTACATTGGATAGGTTGAAGTCGTCCGCCGGGATTATCTTGCCGCAGAGCATGTGCGAATTCAGGTAGTCAAAAAGCAAGCATAGAAAGAGAGAGATAACCTATTGGAAACTATTGTTCGGAAATTATTGATAAGAATATTGCCAAATAAACCAACACTTTTCTTTAAGGTAATTTTTGTCATTTTAAAGACACAAATGCACGCTTTATCTTTAATTTACCATGTACTATTTATTTTTTTTTTGCGACCCCTCAAGACCAGTGCTTCTGCCACAAGAAATACCGGACATGTGCAAGCATACATTCAGTTCTTATGACGTGCGTAATAGCTATGCTCACTTGAGCGGAGCCGTTTGGTCCAAGATTTGTGGTTTTTGTGTGCGTGCGTGCGTGTGTGCGTGTGCGTGTGCGCGCGCGCGTGTGTCTGTTTATTCGAGGCGTGGCGTCGCTCCACCTCAAATTTCGCCTGAACTAGCGCGCGGCCTTTCTGCGCCGCAAACGAAGGTTTTGTCTATAGGCTGTTCGTTATCGTGCATCTGGACGCTCCTGCGCCGAAGTGCTGCATCCCGCCGTGACGGTCAAAGCGAAACAGCGCTACGTGATGAAACGCCGCCGCTCTCCGTCAGGGTTTCGCAGACTCCAGTGAAAGAGCCCAGGGGAGGTGTTCTGTAAGAGTCCACCTAGTGGACATGTCCATTTCATCTGCTGCTGAAGTGCTGATTGGCTGGGCTGGGGTGCACTTCAGCAGGAGTCAGCAGGTGCCCGGCGGTGGTGGGTATCGAACCCACAACCTCCCGCAGCGGAGGCGGGCGCTCTACCAGTAGGCCACGGCTGATTGGCGGGGCTGGGGTGCGCTTCAGCAGGAGCCACGCGCAACAGCCAATCAGCACTTCAGCAGCATTCGAAATGGACATATCTTCTAGGTGGACTCTCACAGAATACCTCCTGTGCTGACTCCCCTCGTGGCCTTGTCTATTGCTGAAAACTTGCGGGACGAATGATTGCGGATATAGCCTGTGTATAATCTTGCCTCACTGCTAGGCGAAGACTGTGCACTCCCACAAGAATTCGATTAGATTTAGGCTCGCATTCCGGTCTTGTGTCTGAAACGTCGATCTGTAGATATGCTTGGTCCGTAAGGACCAGAACTCTACTCTTTAGAAAACAGCGCCAGCTTTACAGATGTCAGAGCAGTTCCCGTCCTAACTCTCCTTAAGCAAAATTTGGAGGCTTGCAGTATTACTGCGAAGTAGGATCCAGATCTTAAAGCAGTACGTTTTCCAATGTCGCCTCACGTTCTACTTTTGGCTTTCTACAAATTTCTTCGTGATGATATTCCTCCACTTCATCTGATATGAACCCTGGTGCTGACTGTGTGAGTATAGTAGATCTGAACGCAGCATCATAGATTTGTGAAGATGGTATCGTTCATTTTGGCGTCCTTCGGTGCTGACGTTGACCGGAACTGAATGTAGAGAATAAAAAGTGGTAGTGAGTACATCAGTGCATCGCTTAACGAAATATTTAATCACGGCAAAAAAGTGTGTGTGTGTGTGTGTGTGTGTGTGTGTGTGTGTGTGTGTGTGTGTGTGTGTGTGTGTGTGTGTGTGTGTGTGTGTGTGTGTGTGTGTGTGTGTGTGTGTGTGTGTGTGTGTGTGTGTGTGTGTGTGTGTGTGTGTGTGTGTGTGTGTGCGTGCGTGCGTGCGTGTGTGTGTGCGTGCGTGTGAGTGAGTGTGTGTGTGTGTGTGTGTGTGTGTGTGGTGTGTGTGTGTGTGTGTGTGTGTGTGTGTGTGTGTGTGTGTGGTGTGTGTGTGGTGTGTGTGTGTGTGTGTGTGTGTGTGTGTGTGTGTGTGTGTGTGTGTGTGTGTGTGTGTGTGGTGTGTGTGTGTGTGTGTGTGTGTGTGTGTGTGTGTGTGTGTGTGTGTGTGTGTGTGTGTTGTGTGTGTGTGTGTGTGTGTGTGTGTGTGTGTGTGTGTGTGTGTGTTTCACCAGTATCCTGGTTCATAAACGAGGCGCATGTTTATATTAAAGAAGATTATGCCATTTCCGCACGTAAAAAAAAATGTGAAAACTGTCAAGCCCTTCACAACTTTGCTTCCGAAACGAAGGCACGTAATTTTGCGTAGTTCGGTCGCGTATGCCGCAAGTGCCGTAAAACACTTTTACGCACACATCTTCCTTCACATCCTGCCTTAACTACCGTCACTGGTCGACACGCAATTACTGGTCGACACCAGAAATTACTGGTCGACACGCTCGCATGAACTCTCCATCGCAGCACTTTCAAAATCCGAAGCCATCGACAAGTCATGCCGCAAGCAAAGAAGGCCAGTTCTGGGAGACTGTCGAACTGCTGGCGTCAAAACAGAACCAGCACAATGAGTTCACACCTTATAGTCAATAAGTTGAAAAATACTTCAATGAGCCGCTGATCCCAAGAAAGGATGATCCTTTGAAATATTGCAAAGAGCATGGAGCTTCGCTGAGTCCAGGAATCTCCAAAATTGCTTTGCGATACCTACCCATCCCTGCTACAGAGGTGCCCAGCGAACGCATGTTTTCAACTGCAGGAACCACCGTAACATCGCGGCGAGACAGCCTGAAGCCAGGTCATGTGGAACAGCTTGGGTTTCTGCATGACAATTTGTAGCCTTGCATTAAGAGTCAGTCACCGCTTTATGTGCTCGAGGACATGAGCAGACATCATTTCTTTGTTCTTTCTGCAAATTTTCAATAAAATATTTTGTATACGATATTCAATTCGGTATTCGATATTTTTGGCCACTATTCGGCGGTATTCGATTCGAATTCGATTCGAGATGAAATTCACTATTCGCACATCCCTGCTAGCAAGTTTAACCAGACTGAGCCACTTTGAAGAATTCAAATTATGGGCCTTAACGTACCAAAGCAGCATACGCCGTAGCAGTGTACTGCGGATTAATGTCGTCCATCTGAAGTTCTCTGACGCGCGGCTACGTCGAAGTAAACTGGCGGTTTTCGCATTTCGCCTACATAGAAACGCGATCGCTGTGGCTGGGAAACACACCCGCGACCGCTTTCTCAGTAGCAGACCGCCATAACCACTGATATATATATATACCATGGCACGAAGCCCGGTTGGCTACCCTACACTGGAGAAGGGCACAAAGGGAACAAAATAATATGTCCACAAGGGGAGAAACGAGAGTTAATGCAAGCACAAGGACTGGTACTTAGCTCAAAGTTAACCTAAAACTCCTAAGCCTCACACTCTTCCCTAACATTCTTACACTCTTTAATCTGCAGAACAGCCATATGATCACATCCATATCTGCACGTGGATGTGCATGTGATTGGATCCATCCATAAGGATCCATATGGCCAATAAACCAAAAGATGGTCGTATCCAAAGTGCATGGAAACAAGAAAGCCTGTTCAGCATCTTAAGGAGAGATGACCTGCTGTATGCGCGCTCCTGCGGTATATAACTAAGTCTCCTGAGCGCAGCAGCCTCATAGGCGGCGCAGCAGCACCCCGACTGGGAGGTCGAGTGCGGCCTTCCATTAGCGAGCCGCGACGCGTTTCCGCGCTGAGCAATACTTCCCTCCCGCGGTGGTTCGCGAACGCGGCCCGACTATGCGATCAAGCAGGCGGAGCGACGTGGGCACGTCTAGAAGCTGCTGGCGTCGTCAAGCAGCAGCCCTTAGCTATATAACTGCAGCCTCATATAAGTGCCGGGCAGCTCCGAGCCCGCGCAGGGAACCCGGGTTTCCGGTCTTCACGTGCTGTGTTTCTAAGGGCCCCGATTCCCTCCTATATATATATATATATATATATATATATATATATATATATATATATATATATATATATATATATATATATATATATATACGTGTGTGTGAGGAACTCGCCTGCGCGCAAGTCCCTGTACGCGAGCCAAGTCCATGATTTCCCTCATCGATCAAGGAGGAAAGCCCCTCGCTGCTTGAGTGGTGAACCGCATGCTAGATGTGTTGACTCTCGCAGGCCTGTGCCGGGCAAAGCGCACTGAGAGGTGACGTTCCCCTCGTTTCGAGAAAAAGATCGTCTCGTCGCACGCCTTCGCGACGATTGTATACGTCTCGAAAACTCGCTGACCTCATCTGGCGGTTGCAGCGTCCAGGCGCTTCCGTCTGTGTAGTCGCCAGATGAACAAACAGCGCTATATACCAGACGGGACGAAAAAGAAGGAGCACATATCCGCGCAGCTTAAAATTGAATAACAAATTACAGTCGTTAGCGCCATGTCTGTGTACTCCTTCTTGTCTTGTCCCGCCTGGTAGCGCTACTTTTTTTTTTTTTCTTTTTCTTTTACATAGTGCACTGACCCTTGGTCTGCAGCATAGCCGTTGTGGGCGCCTTGCCGATAAGGCCATTATGGGTTTAAAATTAGGCAGGAAGAGCGGGATGTGGATCGTTAAAGCCAAGCGATAGCTTCGCGGAAGACCTGGCGAAACATGCTGCTGGGACACTTATTGCATAGTTAGCCCTAATGGTTATTGCTGTGAGACATGGGGTTGCTGTGACGTTGCACCGCCTCCCGTATCGGCACTTGTTACAAACCTAATCAAAACGCATGCGAGGACACATGTCGTGCACTGGTATCAGGATCGGCCTACCAAGCAGCCATGTTTGATTACACTGCCTCGGGTATCGGCTCAGTTTACTTGGCCAGACCACCGTCCACTCGCAGTGGGGGAAAATTTGCCGTCAGATTACTCGGAGTGGCAGACTTTTTTGGCTAAAGTCGAAGTCCAAGGTCAGACCCACACTATATCCAAGCAAACTGGACAGTGCCTCGTGCAGCGTTTTTGATTGCTGCGAGACCGCAGCACATATCCTGATCGTCCGCCCTTCTTTTGCCAATGAAAGAACGACACTGCGTGCGCTTTAAGTCGATTGGACGACAGAGCGCTCAGAGAAGAAAAATGCTGAATCATCCATCCGTGCTGTGAGCCACTAGAGCACTTGAAGCTGCGCTTTTTGAAGGCAAGTAAGCTCTGCGACCGCCTGTGCTTGCGGAGTGAACGCCGTTGTGGACACAATACTGGAAGGGGACACAATACGGTGCTAACAACTGAATTTTATTGTATTCTTTCTATTCCCCTTCCATCGAAATGCGACCGCTGCTGCCGGTATCCAACCTGCAACCTCGAACTCAGCAAGGCAACTCCATAGCCTCTGTGCTACTGCGGTGGATCACTGCTGAAATATTCCGCTAGGGTAAGACGTACGGCAAACTGTCACTGTCCGACCCTTCGTTACTGTCAGTCCGAACTTCGAGCAGAAGCAACGTCGCCACAAGTGAATGCGACTGCAGCAGCCATAACTGCTATATATGCACGGTCTGCTTTGAGCGATATAAGCCACTCGGGATCAACGTTGCCAGCGTCTCGTTGAATCCAGCCTATATATATAGATGTTGCCTTGACCACAAGTGTATAGTCCTCCCTCTCTTGGCTTTTGAACCAGAGTAAAAGACAAAAAAAATGGCTCGGTAAAAAAAAAGTGAAGCATAGAGGAAGGATCTAAATGAATATGAACGAGGGTTAGTCGACGTGTGGTTGTGTCAGGCACGAAATAACAATTATTTAGAGAGATCGCACCGCATACGCTTACACCGCGCAGTCCAAGTGCTTTCTGATGGCGGACAGCAGCAGAAGATAAGAGAGGGAAGTGTGAAGACAGTACGGCTTTGAAAAAACAGTCAGTCCGAGGCAACGAGCAAGACTCAGTGGAGCGGTCACTCTCAGGCGTGAGGCCCAAGCCACGGACATGCGGCAGGCGCATCACGTTCCCGTCTATAGAAGAAGGAGCCAGTCGCCGTTCGAGTGGAGTGGGAAACTGCCCCTGGGCTGTGTTGCCTGAGCTCCGAGCCCAGTCCCCTCTCCTTACCTCCATCCCTTCCTCGCTTCCTATAATCTTCGCTCTAGAGGAGAACCCGTCGATGTGCACTCGGGCGAGTGCCTATACCGTTTTCTTTGCAAACACGAAGCTTCTGGAGGGACGTACAGAAGGGGAGTTCTTCTTCTTCTTTCGTTATTTCTCTTTTTATTTCTCTGCGAAACACTTTGTTTAAATCTATAAAACAGTCCGTATTCGATTCGATGTTCGACAGTCATTTTTCTCGAATATTCATACTCGATTTGATTCGAGAACTTCGGTATTCGAACACCCTTGTTTTTAAAGACCAAGTCTTTTTTTTTCTTATTTCTTCCTTGTTTTACATTCGACGGTGCGCGATCCGGAGTGACGTTACGGATGTATTCGCCATATAAATGTCCCAACTGTGAAAATCACATGCCGCATGGCTTTTGCAGAAAGGGGCTGCAAACGCTTATACGCAGTTTTTTTTTTCTTTCTTCCTGTTTTTTTTTTCTTTTTTTAATAATTTAAAGGGTAAGGTGGCGTCCTTAGGGGCGCCGGCCTCACCTCTCCGCATAGAAAACGCGTAGCTAAAGTCACGAAATAAAATAAACAAAGCTCAAGGCAGTTGAATATCACGAACATTTGCGACGCACACGAATTTAAGTAAGGGACGGAAGAGATTGAGAGACGTTCACGGTACCGTAAACGGGCGCAAGCACTCAAAAGAGTCCCAAAAACCCGCGCAGAAGTTGACAGTTCTGCCGACGAGACGGATGACGTATATACTCTAAGATGCATAACGCATGACGGTGACGCGTGCGTAATCAGCTAAACTCAACTAATCATTTAACGACAGTTATTCAGCCTGTATGGCCGTTTTGAAATGTATAAACCTGTAACTGGACTTTTACGACGAGTCCCTTCAACCTCCCAATATAAACATTTGCAGTAAAGTTTGTAACTAAGTTAATTATTATAGTTCGTTCAATTAGTGAATGGATTGATTTGGTTTTTCTTGCAAATGAAGCCGGCCTGGAAATATAATTCATCTGTAGTGACGTAATGCGAGTAAAGCTTGCTCGCATTTTTTTAATGTTCAAAGTAAAAAAAAACAGTTATGTATGCATGCATTATTAAGCATGCATGCATGTACGCATGCATGTATGTCATTCATGTATCATCTATGTGATGTCTTGACAACATGCTTGGCATCTGGCCAGGCAAGCCTCTCCGCTGACCATCAAATGTCTCACTCTGTCTGCTAAATGTGATGCCAACGTATAGCTCCGTGTTACTGATCTATTGATCACCGCGACGCCACGTCACCCTCACTCTCGGAAGCACGCGTGCGATGCCCGAGCCAGCACCGCAGGCAGCTGCTGCTTGCTGGCTCGGGCAGCACATGCCGCTATGGTATTGACCCTTTTCGCGGCGCTCCCGTCGGCTCTGCCATGTTTGATCACGTGGTGACGCGTCCATTGCTTGCCTCAGCCGCCTCCGTTGCCTCCGCGTTTACAATGCAAGCGCGTGACGCCGGTGCGGCACACCAAACCTCCGTTTCGACGCATATCGTAGACGGTGACTGTGTGCACGACACGATGCTTTGGCCACAGCTTTAGAGGACATGTAAGTGCTTTCATAGCTCATTGCGCCTTGTCCAAACGGCGCGGTGCGGTGCTTGTACTAAAAGCGAGACTAGAAATGTATTCCAAGCTGTCCAAACTTTCCGCTTATGAATTAAATGGGGATCAGTCTGCTCTGCGTTCTTTATTTGGCAAATATTTTGAACCAGCGGCTTGTCATCTTCTGACTCGGTAAAGTTCCTCGATCGGTGCGGCCACTATCTGATTGTTTATTTTCAACGTAATCACTCGCGGGTGTGCGCTGTTGCGATAAATTTGTTCTTGCTGCGCACAAAGGCTTGGAATTTAAATGTTCTGTACTTTGTGGTACCTCGTAGCAAAGACGTATTATCGCTAGTCCCTCGCTTACTCTGCGGACCGTCACGAAACATTCAGCTTCCAACATATTCGTGTCTTGGCGGTGTAGTCGCCGTCACTCATGCTTCGGCACATTGATTCAAGTGTGCGCCTATTCACTCACACGTTGGCGATAGGGTGGGCGTAAGTTTTCGTGCGAGTAAGGGTGGACGTGTGTAGATAACGTGCGGGAAACTTACTATGCCAGTAAGTGGCACTACTTCCTTTTGTAACGAGCGGTACTCAATCCCAAGTGCCGACGTTCCGGAGCTGAAGTCCTTTCTTTGGAGGTTAGCTATACAGCGCAGGCGAATTAATTATATTGTTTTATCCTTGAGGAAAGCCGTGCATCGCGAAGGGCGGCAACACGGGCAGTCCTTAAGTAGCAGTGGCGACACAGGTTGATTACATTCATTATTATGTGAATCACTATATTTGCAGCGAACTAGCGCGCACACGTCTTCCCTTTATCGTTACACATTTTCCAGTATGAATTGGGCACAGTGCATTAGCGCACACTCAGTTGCATTTTCGACAGCTGATCGCACATTAGCAGGGCAGAAGCAGTAATTGTTTCGTATTCGTGCGCATTCGCTGAGGCAACGTATGGCGCGCGGCCGAAAGCGCCATCTCGTTCCTCTAGAGCAAACTGCTCCGCGAAAAGGGACAATACATTAGGTGCAGCGCAAAACTCGAAGGATCGCTAAACACGGCGTTGAATTGGACATTAATGCTTTCGCATTCACAACTCATAGTAAGTGCTTAGGTTTCCTCTGATGCTTTTTGCGATCGTCGCACTATGGTGACGATAATCTGTTTGGCCTACGCCGAAACAGGTATACGTGGGGCGACAGTCGCTCTTCGTAAATCCCCCTTTTTTGCAGTTTTCGTTATACACTATATGCTGCTCAAAATCCGGGCTCAGTGCGGTAACCGAATGCTTCATGGAACGCACGCACCGGCCTTCTCGAAATCAATAACGGATAGAGCTGCGAAGACGGTCGAGATTTTCCTCGAGGATCTCACAGTGGAGGAGCTGAGTTGATCCGCTTTCCCGAAGAGCTTATCAAAAGCCCATCTATACACTCACCCCTAAGCACCACACCCGCGCCAACCCCCGAAACACGCCGTTCGCCATATATAAAATTTGAATTTAAGCCATATTGGTAGTCGCAGCTTCGGTGCTTTTGCCGTTACAGTATATACCTTTGGGGAACGGGTTACGTGCTTCGTTTTAGGGCGTTATAGGCTTCTGTGCCCAAGGCGGTATCAAAGGCTTGTGTGAAAAGATGCAGAAGATGAGCCGATAGGAGCTGAGAATATAGTATGAAAAAACTTTCAAGCTTACAATTTATTTATGGGCAGAAAACAAGTTTTAAAAAGTGAATAAATTAAGGCTACAGTGCGCTTCACCGACATAGCCTATGTATCTTTAGCGATAACCGTAGAGGTTAACCAGGCAGGGAAGGACTAAACGTGCTACGACTTGCGAGATTATATACGAAACTACCCTTTCTAACGAAAAAGTGCCATAGAAGCGAGATAACAGCTTCGCTGTAGAAAAAAAAAAGAAAGAAAGACGCAGTAATGAGAGACGGGTGGCGGTGCCGCCCTACGTTTCCTGCACAATCTTACCATGACGTCACGGCTTTTACGCCTTCTCAGGTCTAGTTAATTATTTATGGGCAACAAAAAAAGAAAAAAACAGTACTACATTGCATTCCAAAGGAACAAGAGGCTCAGCCTAACAAGTTCCGACAGCTAACTTCTCCTGAGGCAAATGGCCCAAGTATGAAAAAATAAAAGTACTTGATATCTGTGACGTCACAGGGACGCATAGTGTCCCGGCGTAAAACTAAAAGAAGCAATAGTTAATCTGGCCTTCATTTTCTTTACCATTAATCAACCCTTTTTCTCAACAAATAAATGGAAAAAGAAATTGGGGCAGAAGCTTCCTACTGGGGAACGTCATACAGTGCGTAGCATTCTTTGGAATTACTTATTAGGCTTACGCTCTGCTCCTTGAAACCAAAGCCTCCAAAGAAAACCATGCATGCTATGACGATCCAACAAGCAAACTCATTTTACCACCAATCTTGCGTTTCGTAAATTAAGGACGCTACACATGGTACATGTATATACTGTATATGATATTAAAATTCGAAAGTACGCTACGCACAATATGACAATTCCCCAGTACAACACGGGGAATGCGGGAGATGGAAATTCAAGACGATGACCCCTCCCCCCCCCCCCCCACCTCCCCCCCCCCCCCCAACACGAGAACAGGGTGAATAATAATAACCTTGTGCTCGGGTTGCTCGGGTTGTTCTCGGGTTCTCGGGTTCCCCAGTAAGGAGTTTCTGCCCCAATTTGCTTATCTCTCTTCTTTTTGTTTATGCTCCACCAAGCTTCACCCCTTCCTCTTCTTGGTGGTAGCGTTGTCGCCAATCGTCGTCATTGGGTCCTGAAGAAAAGAGAAGTACTCAACACGGGTCGATGGGCGCGCAGAGCCGCTAAAGTACGACACGTACGGCAGCGGAACGAAGAACGCTTCCGCTAATGAGCGGACGTTTCACTGGTTGAACAGCCACGCTGAGCGCGCGTAGACGCGCTCTAAACCGCGCCCGTTGACACCGCTGAACGTGACACCGCTGGCCAGCGGGCGCTAAAGTACGACACGTACTTTAATGATTTCAAATTATCTAAACCGCGCCCGTTGACACCGCTGGTGACACCGCTGGTGACACCGATGACACCGCCCTGTCCCGTAGTCGAGACGCAGTCGTTCGTAGCGGGTGTCAAGCCGAATACTTCTTTGAGATACTGCGGTAACCGCCGGTTCGCTGGCTTCGATACGTCGCCGTTAACGTCTACAGCCATAACCATCGGCATGTTCTTCTTCTTAGAGTTATCGTAACACGGAATGCAAGCATTGAGAGCATACGGGCATGAGACTAACTGACAGGAATTTTTGGATTTGGATTTTCGTCGAGCCGGGCTAAATATATATGTATGGTGGTAGTATATCGATGCCAGAACTAAGGACTCAGCCAGAACTGCGGCGACATACCATATGGCGTCTTCGTAAAGGCATGTGGTGTTTGCGTATCTAGAATTACTGTATATGCTCACCATACAGTAACTCTATGCGTATCGAAACTGTAACGGCACCTGGCGGTTTGTTTAGCAGAACGAAAGCAGCAGAAGTGCACATTGTCGGACATAGATGGCACCACTCGTTTTTTGTTACACACATGAATTCCTGTACCAGTCTAAATTGAAGCAGTCTGGAGCATTGACTCTTTGAGGAGCATTTCTGTAGTTCCACGTAAGAGACGTAGAAGTGCTCCAGAAAATCTTAGCCACGAACTGATATAATTAAAGTTCGTTTCTTCTTTTTTCTCTTTTTTTCTTTCTTTTTTTTTAAGTTGACCACGCGGGTTGCCATACGGCATATTATGGCTAAATAAATGCGTGGTGGTCTTCTTCGGGAATAACCTGCATAAATGGCCCGTGGAACTTACATATCGTCCATAATTCACTGTTCACAGTTAATGGGCTCGTCTGTGCGTACCCGGCACCTTTAAAGCTGGATTCACACGACGGAACGGTTCACCAGATATAACTGGTTATATCTGGTGATGCAGATATAACTATGGGAAAGCTACAGCTAACGCCCTGTGTGAATGCGTGTTAAACAAAAGGAAACATGGTGATTCCTAAATTATGACGTGTACAGGAGCAACCAGCCCATCACAAACGCGCACTTGTTTGCAAGATACATATGTGGTGTCTATCATGTACAGTACAGTACAGATTATATACTGTACAGATAGTACAGTATTAGTCCACCTAGACGTTGACAAGCCTAATATATTATGGGTATAAGAAATACCCCAAGAGTCTGATCGGTACCTCGCATTAAATTGTACTCCGTCGATAAGTAAAAAAAAAAAAAAACATAGACGTCGTCAACCCATGTTATTTACTTCATATATGGGCAGTGTAGCAGTTCTTCACTCATTCGTGAAAGACGCGCTCAAGAAACATTACAACTAATAAGCCTATTGTCCGGACCGAAACATACATGTGTGTCCAGCGCGCTAATTTTTGTTAAAACCGAATTAACAGGTTCCGCCTAGCAGTGACCATCATTCGCAGAACTGCTGCGATGCGAAAACGGAAAAAGCTAGCAAAACTATAACGTCAGGAAAACCAGGATTTAGCCTGGCAAACAAGAGCGCGCGAGTATCTAATTAAACAAAAAAATATGAAGGGAAACAAGAGCAATTTGATAATGGCGAGCGAGAGACCCGGTAACAGCAATGGTTGGGCGCGCTGTCTCTGTCGGCACCCAAGCGCAGAGAAAGCAAGACGCAAAATACTAACACTGACAGATACTGACGGTACGATACCTGCCGTGCAGTCCCTGTTTCTTGTCGGAAGTGAAGTAACTATACGCGTTAACATTGGTGCAAACTGGACAGGGCAGACTGTCTCGGTCATCCTTTTTATTTTGTTTTTCTTCCTGGAAGAAAATTGGAGGAAACGCAGGACATGCGTTGCGCACCTCTTTCTTGATTGTACGTAACGGACTGAGCCGCGCTCTTCCAGAGTGGCGCACGTCTCGCCATTACAACTTATCGCGAAACAAGCCATTATGCGATGTTACTGCAGGTAGCGGTAACGTGATATACCACGAAATAACAGCAGCCCACTCTGCAACCGCACGGTACACGCGCCCCAAGCAGCGCATTGCAGCACGAAAACCCAAGGCGGTTTCCCAAGGAGCACAACTTCTAACGTGTAATACCGCCTCACTGCAAACGTCTTGGAAAGTGGAATTGTCTAATTGCTTGGTGTTTCCGAGTCATCCAGCTTTCGCCGTATGTAGAGTAATACGCAAACTCCGCCTTCGTAAGAAAACTAAACGATTGCCATTACGACACGACGTCCCTGTATTAAGTAATACTGCCGCGGTTCTTGATTAGCGCGACGGTGATAATGCTCATTGCTAGTTGAAAACAACGGAATGTTCTCCAACTTGCAGTTGCAGCTGCAGTTACCAGGCAGGTTACAATTGCAGGTTCGTGCACCATCCAAACGCACAGGAGGACGCTGAAGTTGTTAAGTGCCTCACAGCAATGACTAATCAGTCTTCAGTTTATTCACTACACCAAGGCCAGATTAAAACGCAGTTGGTACCGCCGTTCTTACTATACCAGCTATATGCTGCTACAATTCCAGCTAGACTCTAAGTGCAATTTCGTTGAACGTGCCCTACTTCCCATACCAGTGGATATGTTCACTCAATTCTTCATCTGTGTATTCGGTTTTCAAAGAAAAAAAATAAATAGAACGTTTGAAGAGCGACTAGGTGCCCCTCCTGCACGTTCTCTTAGAAATACAGCTTTGGGTCGCAGCCTCGTTTGCCTCCACTTAAGTCCAGTATACTTCAAGATGCATTCTCGATGCCCAATCTCGAGGAGAAAACCATCCGTCAAATTAAGGAAAGAATACGAGCGAAATAGTTTTAGTAAAATGAAAGTAACTTTCTTATATCCTCCCAGCTTGCCTTTTCGGTGACGCCGAACGTAAGTACGCACACCGCACGGACGTGCGAAAATCCTGTCGGGTCGACACATTCGCGACCGGCCTGGAGGCTGGACGCCGTAATATCCCCGCCTAATCCTCTGACCTGGCAGCGAAAAGGGAACGTGGTTACCAAGTCCACCACGTAAGGACACCAAACGCCCGCAGAAAGCTTATTACGCCAGCAGTGCCGCTCTAACGCCGCCGAAGCCGAGGTGAGCGTCCTTAGTCCGAAACAAAACAAAGACCGCCCGGCCGGCTGCGCCTGCCAGCCAGACAAGAAAGCAAGGCAACGTACAAGAGAGGGGAGCCCCCCTGAAGCACTTTCCGGAGTTGCAGCCGCAGCTCGCGCGGAGGCGGCATGCAGCGGCAATCGATATATTGCGTGGGTCGCTGTAAGCTTCCGCCCACGTGGCACCCGTCCCGCGAACGACGCTCGCCCATTCACCATCTTCCCTTACGCACCCATCCACGGCAGGAAACCGCGTTCTTGAAGGGGAAAGAAAAAGAAATCGACCTGTTTGAGCCGGAGCAAGCGCTCACGGATATACGAACACCGTAAGGAGAGGAAACTGAAACTAAGTTGTGAATGAAAGTATTCCGGGAACGACAAGCAAGTTCACGGGCAGCGCACGTGCGCTTGTATTCGTATTAGTACAGGAGCGGTAGCATCAGCAGAAGCAGCAGTGTAAACATCAAAAAGGAATAAACGAGCTGGGCGGGAACGCTAACTAAGGTGGGCGTAAATCAAGACAGGTTTTCCTTTCTTTTTCTCCCACAGAAGACGGACGATGCAGCCTTTTCTCCCTTCGTTTCCCTAAGGTCATCGGCCTCCTCTTTGGAGAAGAGGCACGGGTTCCCCCTCCCCCCTTCTCCCCTTTTCACTCTGTCTCTGCAAGCAAGCGCGGGATTGTGGGTCTTTAAAAAAAAAAAAAAGGAGGATGAGCACTCCTGTCGGCAGCTGCGGGCGGTGGTTTCGAGACGTTGCGTGGGACGTACTGAGCGGGCCCGACGCCCACGCGCTCTCAGCCTGGTCGGCAAACGATGAAACGAGCGAGGGTCTCTTCGTGTTGCGCGCGCAGTTGTCAGAACTCATTATCGAGGCTATACAGCGACTTAGTAGACTGTTATGCGAGTGATTAGATGTTTTCGCAACAATTCGACGCATTTCAGTCACTTTGTCAAGTTTTGTCGCCTCTATAACCCGTGAAGAGCACGTGCTAACTTCTTTTTTCTTTTTCTTTTTTCTTGCGTCGTAACCACTAGGCTGTACAGCCTTCTATTTTTCTTTTTCTTTATTACCTCCTTCGCAACAATACATACACCCGTACAAATACAAAGCAAGTCACTGGGTGCTACACCAAGAGGCCACCACAGACGCCAAACCGTCAAGCTCCTGGAACCACTCTGGAGGTTCAATAATGAGTTTTAGGGCATCGCGCGTGTACGTAAGACTTTCAATTAAGTGTTGTCTCACAGACCTTGTATCTACGCGGGCATTCCTGACATCCATGCGTGTTTTCCACACGCTGCTCATACACAAAAGCATTATCATGTCATGGCACTCCGCCTGCGTCTGCGCATGGCAAGAAACGAATATCGAAAGGGTTTATCGGCAGTTTTTTTTTTTTTTTTTTTTCAGAGTTAGATTGAGAACGTCCCACAGGAACACGGAGACATGGCAATTCAAGAAGATGGGCGCCGTGGTTGCAGGTTTGTTACATATGATGCAACCCTTGCTATGTACCCATGGCTTCGCAGAGAGAGTGCCAGAATGCAATTGAATAAAGGGCGTTTTCGCTGAAGATCTAACAGGCATTGTTTAACAAATTTCAGCACATTGCGTTCAGGTCCTAAGTTATAATCGTGCGATATACAGGAAGCGGCAAGAAAACATCAACAAGATCACCGTTAGAGTTTCCTTCGCGTCACAGAAGACGGAAATTCATTCGACAGTGTGCTTTCCGTAAAAAAAAAAAAAAAAAAAAAAAAAAAAAAAAAAAAAGGTCATAACAACTTCCCTCAAAAAATGAATTGGTGTTGGTGTTCGTTCATTTCTTGATGAGACCACCCACTCAAGTAAGGAGGAACTTAATCTCACTTGAATGACAGTATGCAGAAATACATCACTTTGATCCCGTAAGAGAAAGAACATACTAACAATCTGTCTCAAAAACAACGGTGTCAGCCCCAGTCCCCCACCGTGCTAGTACACTCTAACTGTACCTTACCACGGGCGCTATAACGTAGAGCTATTACAAACCGTTTTTAATCCAATCTCCTGACGTCAAATTTACGTAACCGCCGACGCAAGCATCGGGCGGTGGTGACCCGCAGCGTTGTCTGAACAACCCAATCAAACACTCTCCTCGTTTATAGGAGGTCACCTTTGATCGCTTTCAAAACCAATACCATTGTCTACACTCAGCGGTTTTATTGCGATAGCAATTATATGGACACTCAAAATCAGATTTCTGCCGTCGGCGTCGCCGTCGCCGTGAGGTTCCGTATGACGTCATTTGGAGAAGAAATCGTCGCCGCGCGCCGAACGCTGTATGTGCGAGTGAAAGGGCGCGGGGGGCGCGTCTTTCACGGGGAGTGAACGCACGGCGGAGAATAAACGCGCGTTCTGCGCCGTGCTCGCTTAAGGGCTGCAGAAGTAGGCATCTCTTTTCTCCTTTACAATCACCATATATGTAGAGCAAACGCGCCTTCTTCCGACGCGCGAGAGGCCGTGGGGGAGGGGGAGGGAAGGGGGAGGGAAGGGAGGCGACGTTTAGCTGCGGCACCAAGTGCCTATTTATATCAGAGGCTCCGGCAACAGTCACCAACGCCGCACGCATTTTGAGCGAACGCGGGCAAAACGCCGATGGCGTCGACAACCGTTCTGCGTGTTGCCGATGCTGCTGCATGTCCAAGTTTATACAGCTGATAAGCTAATATCATTACTCCGTATAGCTCTCTACAAGTCTGCTATCGCAATTGATGCTTCGCCTTTCAGGTGAAACTGCGACAACTTTTTTCTTATCTAATTGGCTGACAAGAGGCGAGGAACACGCTCTAGTGGAGAGGGTTTCGATGGGGCCGAGCCAGCACACTGAAAATAGATAACCGCATGAAGAAGGTGGTGCCGGCTTCTCCGATTGGTGCGCTTCGCCTTTTAGCTTGGGGTGGTTGGTCGAAAATCGCGGCGGCGTGCAACGGAAGGATAATAATGCCGCTAAAACGGATCCTCAGCAAGGAAGTGTTGGCAGAGCGATGTCGTATGCATGCCGAAAGGGCTCGATAACGTTTTACTGCCACGCAAGAAGGTTTATCATGCGCAAATAAATACATGCTCACCGGCAGGTGCGAGTAGCGAGGGCCTGAGCAATCGGCGGGCAGCCATCTGCTATTCCTTTCGGAACGGAGCAGTCTGTGGCTATAGATGGCTTGCACTGACATCATTGTAGCCGCCATGTTGGTGCACCGACACGATGATAAGCTGGGTCCGTAACGTCACGTGAAAGCTTTCAATAAGATGGATTGGACTGAAGTGCTCGTAGTCGCCATGTGGGTGCCCCAAAACGGTGATAAGGTGGGTGCGTAACGTCACGTGAAAGCTATCAATTCAGAAAAAAATTCAGTTTTGTTCGGCATATTAATGCATTTTTTTCCCGTACACGCCACTTTGTCGGGGTGAGTTTTCGCGGTTTTGTGAGGTCGCGTGACAGACAGGCGAAGTGGGCGTAGCCAGAAAACATTGGACCAATAGCAGAGGGCTAATGGTGAAAAGGCGTCGAATCAGGAATCATTATTTTTCTTTTGTGCGGTTTAATCATGCATAATCAGTGCGTACACGTTATATCAGATGGGGAGCTATCGCGGTTTTCGTGACGTCGCGTGACAGACAGGCGAAGTTGGGAGTGGCCCGAAAATGTTTCGACCAATCGTGGAGGCTGATTGCAGAAATTGGAATCAAAACAGTTTGGAATCATTTTACGTTATAGCGCCCTAGTACGTGGGAGCCAACCGGTATATCGAGCACCACAGCCTAAAAAGCCTGTCCGGAACAATTTTTTAAACCTCCTTAATTGTCTGCAGGACCCCGTGTACCGTTTGCGACCGCCTCTGAGAGACGCAGCCCCTCAAACGACAGTGTCTGCGTTAGGGAGCCTACATGCAACGGCGTTGCATGTAGGCTCCCTAGTCTACGTCATCGACCAGCGGCACATGCGCCTCAACGGCAGCATCTCAAAACGCTAGACGCCTCCAGGGAAGAATGCGAGAACGCTCCCGTTACCACCATATCCCCGCGCGGTTTTTACCCCTGTGTCAGACTTAACTATCTTCGGGATCATCCAACGAAAACAGTTAGGACACTCATAAGAAATCGCGGCTAGATAGTTCCCAAAGAATGCCAAACGCCTTGAAAACCTCCGTCGTAGCGCGTTTTCGTGAATAGTGGCATGGCGTTAGCGTAGAGGAATTTGCAGAGTTAGAACCTGCGTAGTGGCGCCGGTTTAAACTTCACAAATGGTGTTCATATACGGCGCCGAAGCACATTTACCAACGTCTCGATTGGGAGGTGCAACTGATCATGACTTCGCACGAAGGCTAGATGCTTTAAACGTCAAGCGTTACGTTTCGTACTTCTCGCGGTTTCTACACCCCTAATAGATCGACAACGTCTTGCTATTGAGAGTGTGACGAAAGCCGTCGCTGTTAAGAATATGCTCGAATGTGAAGCAGGGACGAGCTTTCACTTCGTTCAAAGAATAATTTAAAAAGGAATTCGTGCATTCTCGTGTATTCTTTTAGCACCACCAGCGATGTCACCACGTGCACGACCGCAAGGCAGCCCATCTACATAACGTACACATCGGATCGGCGTAAACATAACATTAAGTCGTTTAACATTAGCACAAGCATCCTCAACAATGCCCACAACACCGCTAAGTGTGCTCATTTGCATAATTTTCCTATTTGTGATGATTATGTTGGTGCCTGTATCTCAATAGATGCTTGCGAACAGGGCACAGCTGCGCGGTCAGCAGTAGCACTATATCAGAACTGCTGACGCATAATAAGTGTCAATATTTTCTCGTTTTGATTTTCTTATTTCATTGCACTCCTGCTTTCTTTACTTTCTTTTTATTTCCCCTCCAAAAGTAACGCATCTTGGAAAGATGTGCGTCCTTGAAAAAGAATGCCTAGCTTACCGGCGAAATTAACCTACCCGGATTTTTCGTTATGTTTACAAATTTTGGCTCGTTTTACGATTTCACGAATGTTGCGTCATGTTTTATGAAAAATAAATTACGTTTGCAAAAAAAAATGTTTCAGAGGTGTTCATGGATTGGGTGACGCAAGAGTGCAAAAAAAGGAATGCGGTACTTGCGCCGGCTTCTTGAGGCAGTGCAAGACGCCGTTTACCAGTGGGTACTTGCTCTGAGGAAGTTTATTTAGTATAGTTTCTGGAGCAGGGGCGAAATGGGCAAAAGGAAAGGCGCTGAAAAAGTCAGTGCGATCAAAAAAATATATATCAGCGTGTTGCTTGTCAGTGCCTGCTGTTTGCTTCTGGTGACGTATACCGATGAATAATGAAACGCTGTTATTTCGAATTCATTTTACTGTAAAATATTCATTCATATTTGCTCTTATTCATTATTGTAAATATTCAATATTCGCTGTTATAACAGGAGCTACAGTAGATTTACACGCATTTTACTTTTAAATTGTAATGAATCATCCCTACTTTCCGCAGATGATTTTCGACGTCCAAATTTTCGGTGGGACACGAACAAATGCCTTTCACGACAATGCGAGGTGACCTTATCAAGCGTCCGCTGTAGAGTTCCCCGCCTAAATTTTTACCTTCACAGATCTGGTTTATCCATAACTAACATCTGCTATCATTGTAATGAACCAGCGAAAGTATATTAACCATTTCTTTTTCTTGCCGCCGCTTCTCCTCCGTCGGCAGACTGTTCCTCATATTTCCTACTAGTAAGCATGGGGTTAGCGCTTACTAAACCAAACATTTTGTCCTTTGGTATCTGTAAATTAGGCACAAGCCATGGGTCGGAGATTACTGCTCTACACAAGTTCATTGAAGCGTCAGGACTGTTTCGCTGCTAGGGTACCGACAGTGGGACACTGTTTTTCCCTAAATTTATGTATAGGCCCTCTCAAAACTTCTGTTATCATTTAGTTGTATAATGCTTGGGTCTGAATGATTACCTTTACCCTTTTGAAATGTTGTTGGGTGCATTTTTCACTCAACCCAGTGTGGCCAATCCCCCCTCCCTCCCTGTGGGAACGGGGCGAGGAGGTTTATTTAAACCTCCTTGGAAGGAGGCATGTTCGAACGAGGCACAACAATCGGGAAGCGCCACCTCCACAAACGAAGACGACATGGACTAGGGTGGCTAGCCACCCTAACATGGACTAACGTTAACATTGAAGAAACTTCTCTTCCGAAAAGCTGATTGGGAGCTCACATCTCCGATCGTTTAGTCCATCTGATACCTGGCGAAAATGTGCAAGACTTACTGCATATGAGGTCTCTCTGAAAAGTAACTGGACTGCGTTTGCTCTGTGGGCTATGTAAAATGTTTTGTGTAAGATAGGGGGCTCAGTTCTTATCCCCGTTACTAGATTACTTTGTCAGTCTGCAAACTCCGCCAGGATGCAGCGGCAAAACGTGGCCCCCTTCGGCTCCCGCTCGCGAGGTGGCGCTTCTGACGCCATGGCCTATACGTCCTATGGAAAACAGCTAGGGATGCAGACGAAATCAGCACTGGGAACATACAGAACTTTCAAGCAAGAAATTGCCAAAGAAAATATCTATGATAATTCTAGGGGAAGCTCTTTGTTTTTTGAAGCCAGGACGGGAGTATTGCGGACTAAGATGTACCGAGTCAAGTACCAAGGTATAGACACGTTGTGCTGTGCGTGTGGAGAAGAAGAGGAAACGGCTAACACGTCATACTTTCCTGTAAAGGGCTTAACCCTACAGTGCAAAGCAACAGGGCTGATTTTTTCACAGCATTGGGGTTTAGGGACAGTGGAGGCAAAATAGACTTTAAGCGGGCAGAAATAACCAAACGGAGGTTATCTGATTGGTGGCTAAAATCAAGGCAGGAGTGAAATTTCGCCGTCCACAAAGTACAAATTATGCAATAGTCACGGCTAGGTGACGTGTTCCACCGCCCGATTTAAAGGGTTCAGCCTCATCCATCCATTTATCATTATAAGGCTAGCCTTACATGGTCCTAAGGCTCCTCTTACATGACCCGGTCGTATCATCGTTACGGAGCCTGCGCGCTGCGTTAAACACAGTGTACGCTGTTAATTCTGTGTAAGGGGATTTATTTCCGAGATTGTGAGCAAACGATATTTCGAGTGGGCAACTAGAGCATCGTTTGAGCCACTAGAGCGATGCCCCACGGCAGAGATGTGACTGAGATGCCTCATCTAGCTAGTGCTATGCGGGACTCCTATCCATTCAGCTGTGAAGATTAATCGGGTTCCTGCCCTTTTTAATTCAGTTCTATACAAGATTACGTGTTTACGGTGAGCCACGGAACGTAGGTATCTGATGCCGCCGAAAATATTGAAACCTATAATGCCTAGAGCCACTCGTTTGTTCGAGAACACTCAATGCTAGGATAGGCGTTTTTTTAAAGCAAGATAACGAAGTTCTTCAGTGAAAGCTCGCCGTTTTTATGGCTACAAGCGCGAAAAATGACCAGAACAAGTCTTACACGGCTCATGGGGCGAAAAATCCAACGTCCGGCGTTATGGCACCAAAATTCATGGTGCCACCAACAAAGGTCGTGGTTTCGAGTAACTTAGCTTAATTAAGATAGGTTTAATTAATGCACTCGAACCCACGAGCTTTGGTGTTACTTAAGGCACTCGAACCCACGTCTTTTGGTGTTACTTAAGGCGAAGTTAATTAAGGCATTCGAACCCTCTACCTTTGGTGTTAAGGCAAATTTAATCAAGATAATTAAGGCACTCGAACCCACGACCTGTGGGAAAGAACAATAGGAAGCAACTGCATGTTAACGGTGGTCAAAATTAACCCGGAGTCCCCCACTACGGCGAGCCTTATAACCATATCGTGGTTTTGGCACATAAAGCGCCAGAATTTCATGCAATTTCGTGAATTTCTCATGAGCACGCACGCTTTCGCATTCATTCTATTTAGCGTATGCTAAAGTTACTGTCAACTTTTTGAACAATTCAACAAACATTAACTGGGAATCACTTTTCAAGAGACAGTTACAAAAGACGTGTTTTTTGCCTGCTACAGCCATCGTTTTCTTTTTTTTTGTTTGTTTTTTTTTTTTTGCTTTCTAATCGATGGTTAAAATCTTGGGAGAAAAAGTGCATTCTTGTCACAAGTTGCAGCGGGAGCACACGCCGCACGAGCTGCATCGATAGATCTCGCTGGGACTCACAAGGATAGCGATCACTGCGCAACAGTTGAAGGCAACGAAGAAACACCCGGCACAAGACCACGCCTGCGTTGACTTCGCCAGCGTGGGGGCCAAGAAGCCGAAGGCATCACCGACACCGCCGTCAGAATGGTCAAACGAGTCAAACGGCGACGAACGCGCCCCCGCTCAACGGTACAGGGAAGCGTCACATCCGCTGCTCCGGAGTTTGCAAAGTGAAAAAGGTAATCTAGTAACGTTGGTTCTTATGTCAAACTCCAATTTTAGCTTTTAGCAACCACTCAACTTTTTATAACAGATTCACTTGCACCCTTCTCTTTGCACATCATTCAGCGGGGAGAACTAAGGAATCAACCACTAATATAGAGTAACGAATCAAATTAAAATTTGTTCTCAGGTTAAAGTAGACTCCACCAGAGGCACTTCAAATTCAAATACATCAGCAAGGGTATAATGATAACATGTCCCACAAGTGTTTGGAGTGGCACAAGGGGTTCAAAGAGGGGCACGACATCGAGACGACTCTAGGAGCAAAAGGGTCTCCAACAAGGAGGTAACGTCGTATGGGTAAGGCAGGTATTGTGCCCTGATCGTCGGCTGTGTGGATGACTGCCAGCCAGCTGGACATGCTAAATGACAGTTGTTTGGTAAATAATCTTGAAAGATTTTTGCATGCAAAAACTGTGCTGAAATAATGCTAAATTCTGATTAGAAGCTCTGCATGCAGGTGTGGCAATGCATGATAGCATGTTTTCAAATGGAACCATACTAACTTCAGAGAGTCATCACTAGTGACTAGACATATATTTCAGTACGAATAAGAATTAAAGTGCCAAAGTTGTCAGTGGAAGTCCCAGATGCCGCTGAGACTGAAGAAATCAAGGCAGTCCTAGTACAAAGTGAAAGACATGCTGATCATGTTATTCGATGCGGGAGTCATCGTCCACGGTGAGTTATTGCCACAGAGACAGACAATCCAGCAAGTCTACAAGATCCTGTGGAGTTTGCATCCTGTGATCCTGTGAATCCTGAGATCATGTGAATGTCAGACAGGACAAGAGGCAAGGGTTGTGGCAGGACAAATCTTCACTGCTCCATCAGGCCTTCGGCATTTGGCAGATCCTAGCCGAAAGGACCATCACCATTCTGGAATCCCTCTATTCCACTGATCCTGCCCCTGTAAAGTGATTATAAAAGGAGCGCATTTTGAAGGCATAGGAGCAGTCAAGAGGGCCATGACGACGGAGCTGCGGAATATCCCAGAAGAATCTTTCCAGCAGTACGTAAAGGCATGGTGGAGAAGAATGGAAAGTGAGTGCATGGGGATTACCTTGAAGGGGGCAGCTCTTGTAGTTTGCCGTACGTCACAAAAACAAAATGTCTGCCATACCAGTCACATTACTTTTCAGAAGGCTTCGTAACGCATCAGCTAGTGTATCACTGCTTCACATTATGGGTAAAACTGCAATATTTTTCCCCTGAAGCCAAAATGCACATTTGTATTGGAGGGTGACATATTATGCTGCCGATGAATGAACCGAGTCTTTGCACTGCAATTATTAACTCGAACTCTATCTATAAATAATAATCCGAGGACACCTAAGCACTTACGAGTTGTGAATGTGCAAGCATTAATGTCCAATTGAACGCCGCTGAGCAGTCCCTAATTTTGCGATGCGAGCAATGCAACACAGCGGCAAGCCGGAAAGCAGCAGCAGTCTGCAGTGCCAACCCCGCATGCCGACAACATCCTGTGCGAAGCGAGACAGAGGAAGCAGCAGAGGCCACCAAGGCCGACAGGTGACAGCGGTACGTGCTGCCCGAGCCAGCAAGCAGCAGAAGCCTGTTGTGGTGCTGGTTTGGGCACCGCGCGCCGGCTTCCGAGTGCAAGGGTGACGTGGCGTCGCGGCGATGCCCTCTCCCCTCACGCAACAGCTGGCGCGCCAGCGCTGCAGCAGGTGTTCCCTTTCTCCCGCTCCGCTCCATCAAGGCTTGCTCGCGACGTTGCGTCAAAGCCAATGGGAATTTGTCGAGAGGCGGTCGTGACGTGGCATTGCAGCCAATGGGACTTTAGGTGCTGTTTCGCTACTACAGATTACAGACACCGGCTTTTTCACTCAATGGGCCATTTGATGCTTGAATCACAAAAAGAAAAAGCTTTGTCGGTACTCCTTTACAGCAATCAACTTATTAGGCCACTTTTACGTAAATACAGTAACATTATTTCACAGGGATCTGGTAGACTTCCCTGCTTGTCCCATCTATGGTGCATTTTATTGCTTGAAGCGCTTGTATATAAGTTTTACACCTCCGAAGAAAATGACAGCTGTAAAAAATGACAAGAATTGGTGCACAAGGTACAAAGGAAGACTTTATATGCTAAGAAAATGGGTTACAATTCCTTGTTGGTAAAATAAAGAAAGGAAGGAGGAGGGGGTTCCTTTTTAATTTCGCATTATAGGAAACAGTCTTACAGTGAGCTGTACCATACATAGTAATTTGATTGAACAAATGCATTTCGATGTACAAGTTGCACCCACGAACCCCAAAAGCTTTTCGAAGCATGGAACCCGCAGAAAAATGAGATTTCATTGCAGCCAATGCATGCATCCTAAAACCGTACTGTGCAACCTACAGTACTCCCTTAAGCAGCCCTTACACTCTGCCTGTGTTCTGGTTCAAATTTGCACTTTGCTCCATACATAGGAGGCAAAGCTATGGAGGCCAGAGACCTCCCACAGCTCGCTTTCGAGACCAAAACATAGCTTGTCACACATGAACAAGAGATGCAGGTATCAGTAATGTAATTCACTGTAACATATATTTTGATGTTGCAAAATATGACGTGTATTTACTAAATATGTACTTATGTCATAATTTGCAACATAATAGTATAAGACAATGTTATGTTGAATTACATCATGCATACCTCTACACTGTTTTTGGGAGACAAATGCAATGACAATATCACTTTCTAAACTTCCATGCTCCAAGAACTTGCGTGGTCGGATGCACCTCAAGAAAGTCTGTAGTTTAAGCTTAGACTTTCAGCTTATACTTTCATTAAGGCAGAATGGAATAGTGGAAGCAGCAAGGCACCGTGGCAACAGCTATAAGAAATAGAACAATTCTTAGAGGCTTCTGATGTGGAGTAAGGCACACAGGCATCAGACGTTTTGAAGTTCGAACAATTCTTAGCGGCTTCTGAATGTGAAGTTAAGGCACACAGGCGTCGGACATTTTGAAGTTTCAGTATCAAACTTCACACCTAAACAAAGCGTGACATGTGCCACTGGTACTAATCCATATAATAACAATATAGGCTTAGTGCCCATAGACAGCTACACTGTCATTATAACTGAAGCAACACAAGACAAACAACAGACATACAATTTGCAAGAAAACAAAGAAAAAAAAAAAAACACTGCACAAGCAGTGACAAGAGGATCCCAACACCATATTGCACACTCAAATTTTGAAATGATAGCAATCTGCTAGAAGACACAAAGCATGCTCAACCTTGCACAACCACACACACAATACACAACATATTGCATTTCTCAAGTCACGCTATAGGCAACTTGATCCACCGGTATAAAAAGAGACCAGAGCTGGTATCTTTAGACTATACAGCTAGCGCAGCAACCATCTCTGCAAGCAAAATGTATTTTGTTCAACACAACACACCAAACCACAGTCACGAATTAAGAAAAACACAGCTAACACATTGACAGGTGGTGAAAATAAAATGAATCCCTGACAGTCAGTCAGGCTCAAGCACCTCTGCAGCTCATACAAATTTTGATGATGCGTCCATAATGGTTTGTGATTGGAAGTAGCATCTGCGTAGGAATGTTAAACTCTGGCATTATAAGGCACCTTGGTTGTCATCAAAAAGAAAAAGCGGGCGGGGCCAAATATGCAAATTCATATGGCCATGGCAGCTAATGTGGACAATAGTATAAAATCTAAACAGGTATAGTAGGCCTCTGTAGTTAGAAAATCAATATAAGGCATGATATGTTGGCTTAAGAAAGTGATACACACACAGTCATCTTATGACTGCTGTCAGCCATTATCACCTGAATCACTGAGGAAATTTCAGTAAACAAAAAGTTGTTCACAATAATAGAGAGCATTTACGCTCGGATCCTTTCCTAGGAACACTCCCTATATATCATCGAAAAATAATATTCTATGTTATTTGCAAACCAGAAAATGCATTCTTTTTTTTATTACTACATAAAATGTGACCAAAAGTTGCCTTAGTCCTGTTCATGTTCCAAGACCGTGTGTCTGTTCACAATAGTCTGTTCAGGATTGCATTCATTCAGTTACAGTGGACATGAGTGATTTCAGGCTTTTTTAGAGACCCTATTATGCAGTCTGACTCTAAACACAATCCAACAAGGAAAATTGCAACAGCACAATTGTCAGTGTTACTGATACTGTAATACATACACACACAATAAAAATAGTACACCATCACTCTACAGCAACATGTTCATAACATGTGTATGTGCTTTAAAAAAAAAGAATGGAGCCATGTGTCCTACAAACGCAGGAACAAATGTATATATAATGCATAGCTTATGCTCAAGCAGGAGTAAATATACAAAGACCTGTGGTCATGAGCAGAAGAAGAAAAAAGTCAACACTGAGATTCACCCCAAATACGGGGAGAACAAGTTCAGTTTACCTGCAATGCAACAAGGCACTTTGGTGATGCAGATGAGAGACTGGTGAATTGTTAGAATTGTTAATTAACACACAGAGCAATTGTGCTCCTCCATCATCATTATGCTGCAACATGGTACCACATAAAAGGCCCAGGTCATGCTTGGACATGGAGAGTAAGATAAACTGTGAGTAGAAAGGAGCCAGGTGGCTCTTGTAAACATGCAGTAAAAACAGCAATTATGCTTTGTTTTAACAATGAATAAGGCACACACTGGATAAAGAAGGGATGTTCAGAATGGTTGCAAGATGGCACCCACTCATTTGAAGTTACCAACAGGCAACATTCCTTAGACAAATGCTAGTCTGCAAGACATGAGCATCAGCCATACGGGCAGCTGTAGCCTGCCAACTCCCACAGAAAGAAGTTACAGTCATGATCAGTCAACACAACATTGGGCATGCACGCATTTTTTCACCGGTTGATCGCTGTTTTCAGACTTGCGTTTCACACCAGTCCACTCGTCAAGCGCAGCCGACAAACAGAAGACCTCATTTCTCTATAAAATACAGCTCTCAGAAATGACAGCACACCGCCCCGACAACAACGTGGCATCGTGACATCTCACACACCACATATAATGCAACAAGGAGGATAAACAAATGCAATGCGTCACAACCACTCCTCATCCTCGAGGTGGCGGTGCTCCACAGTGATCAACCGGCACGCGTTGTCAGATGTGCGGGTGAGCAACCAGGTGGCTGGCAAAGTCATACCTGTGCTTGCATTGGTGACCGCAAAGGTTGCACCTCCACGGTTTGCGAAAGGAGTGAGCACCACGGTGTAGAAGGTACAGGGTGCGGTCGTAGAAGACAACATCACAATACTGGCAGGCCAGAGGGCTTGGGTAGCGCATGTCAACGCCACTGTCGCCGTCCGCAGTAGATGTTTCTGGCGTGCCGCGCATCTGTTTCTCGTCGGCTTTATCGCCGGCAGAAGTGGACCCGAATGCCCCAGCCGGAGGAGGCGAGATGACTATGCCAAGGTCGTGATTTCCGTGTACCGCTGTTGCACTCCACTGCCCACTGGTCCCCAAGGAGCAGTGTTCTTGCGACGACGACGATGAAGGCATAGTCCAGTTTCCTGTATCAGAGGTAATGAACCCATGGTCTTCGGCAGAGGACTGGTTGTCCCGAGGAGAATCCCTGCTCTCATCAGCTCCAGATGTTCCAGTGCCAGCGCTGGTAGAGGCATTGTTGTTGTTGCTGGCATTTGTGTTGTTGTTGTTGCTGTCGCCGTTGTCGGCGGCAAGTGTGTCAGTGATGCTTTCCTGCATCTCCGACTTGACCACAATCATGTCATCGTCATCCTCCTCACCAGTCTTGTCAGCGGAGTCGCGCTGAGATGTTACGCTCGTGATTCGAGGCGATATTTCCGAGTAGTCTCCTTCAATGTGATGCACCTCTATGGCACCGACACCATCCTCGGAGGACTCACGGTACACATCCATTGCCGCCATGGTACTTGGCCCTAAGGTGCAGACTTCACCATTTGGACCCTGGTATGGTGAAGAAAGCAAGGAAGCAAGGCCTGGTGAATTTCCTGTTGGGGATGACGACCGCAGGGCTCTGCGAACGTGATAGGTCATGTAATGAATCTTCGCTCCGCCGGCTGAGGTGGCAACAAAACCGCATATGTTGCAAATGTTGCTGCGCGGAGTGTAGCCTGACGAGTGGGCATTGGAGAGGTGACATTTGAGCATGGGCACAGAGGGAAACGTCTTTGCACAGAAGGGGCAGCGCAGTGGTCTCTGCTTTGAATGCTTGCGCACGGTGTGTTCGACAAGATGGTCCTTGCGGAAAAAACGCCGAAGGCACAAGCGGCACTCGAAAGGGCGGATGCCCGAGTGGCTGAGCTTGTGACGCCGCATGTTGGCAAATTGGGTGAAACGCATGAAGCAAACATCGCACTCGTACGAGCGGTTGTCACGTACGGTCTCATCACCAGACTTGTTGCTTGCTGCGGTAGTCGTGTTGTTCATCTCTCGTACGGACACAGCCATGCTTTCACTTCTGGGTGTTGTCACTTCCCCCTCAAGATCCATCCTATGCAGCTCTACACGGTGGCAGTGTTACCTGAAAACCTAGAAAATGATTCAACAAGTTAAAATCGTGACAGCAAAAATGTACAGGAACGACGACTCTATCTACAAGTGTGAGAATTTACAATTCAAGCATAAGAAACCATTAACTCTCAATGATGTTTTTAATGAAACAAATGTACAGAGACACTATGTGCCTAGAATGATCAAAAGGTTTTCCATCATTTTCGTGTGTTACATCAAGTATTGACCAATTGATGTCCATACCATCTTGTGATCATTAATGGCCAAGCATTCTTTTACCGCAGAAGTGCTTTATGGCTAGATCGCCCATAGGTTTCTGGTAACATGATAAAATGGAAATCACACCCCTGTCAACATGGCGGTGCCCAGCCTGCTTGCTTCAGGCCAAACGGATAGCCTTTTCTGAACTGTCTGCTCCCTTCACGGGCAGTGAATGGTGCTGCAGACTTTTTCTTCTCATCCTCTCAACTTGGCACCAAAGTTTGGTCGCTATCTTGGCATGTCTGGTTTATCAAGAATAAAACTTAAAGGTGACCACAGTTTCAATTGATGCATTGGAAACTAGCTCCACTCCGATGTAGCTTCAATATGCTTTTATATACCATAAACAGCAGAATCATTGATTTTCCCTTATGCACACTCTTTTACATGCGAAAGGTTTCTGATAATTAAAGTATAACGCAAACTTTGCTTCTCAATTATTGTAGAGTGCCAATTAGGAAGAGCTATCTATACAAAAGTTATTTTCACTATACAGTTGAACCTCGTTATAATGAAGTCACCTCCAACACAAAAACATTGTGTTGGTTTGCATGCTTGCAGGCCTTGCAAGTGTGGCTGTATGGCTCAGTGGTTACGGCGCTCGCTTCGGGATCATGTGTACGCGGGTTCGAATCCCGCCCTGGCTCGATTTTTTTTTTCTTAATATCACGCTTTTTCTTTTGTTTTCCTTTCTGTTTGCCAGCGCGGTCGTTTGAACCCCGGCGCCATGGCGGAAGCCGTGGTGCCGGGCGCCGACGCGAAGCGGCGGTCGTTGGGGTGTTGCGGAGCGCAACGTAGCAACACCCCAAATAAAGAAATACTGCTCCAGTCAGGTAGACTGCTCCCTCCCTGATAGTGAGATTATATTTGGATCATCAAAACAGTGATGCGTTTATAATACCACCGATCCCAACAGCAGGCTAGTCACCACCAGCCCAGCGTTTTCTCCGTCGCCTCCTCCGTTCCAACGGCAGCGACTGGAAACATGGTACGCGCGAGCGGCGCAGCGCGGCGCCAGCGGTCGAGCGCTGTACGGGGGTGCAAATAGAAATACGCTTCCCTGCTAGGCAAGCAATACTGCTGAACCCCATCTGCATACCTGCCAACCTAGCAACATAAAGATTCGGGAGACCGTCGCGTGGGGTGGGGGGGGGGGGTTAGAAATATTTTAACCCCTTTCGCCTCCAAAAAAAAAAAAATTTTTGCCACCATGCGAAACGCTCACATCACAGGCGCACGTAGTAAGGAATCCATACTTGTCATCTTTCCGCGAAGTGACAAAGCACGGAAATTCAGTCGGGGATGACCTAAGAAATGCTTGCAAGTACTTCTTGGCACCATCGATCGTTCCAACTAAACTCGGGGAAACACAAAGAGTAGTTCGGCGTTCCGAACTTAACTCGACGATCTGACAAAGCCAACTGAAGCCTAGGCACCCCCGGTCATTTAACAACTGGATTGCTAAACATGCGTGAACCACCCCGAGACGAACCAATCCGGAAAATACAATATGGCAGCACCCGTCGGTTGCTCTCATTTGTGGTGGTGCCTGCGACTGCTACTTCGATTCAAGGTGCATGGTGGTGACTAACTGCTCCCACGCTGCTTTCCCGCATGGTTATATTATAGAGCGAATAGAACGAGAGCGATAGGGTGTAAAAAAAAAATCCAGACGCTGTGCTGTGGCGGCCACTTTCCGGGAGATTTGAGGTCACGTCCGTACAATAGGGAGATGTGATCAAAATTCGGGAGGCTCCCAGACAATTCGGGAGAGTTGGCAGGTATGCATCTGTTCCTCCAATTCTTATGGCACACCTGTACAACTATTCTTGCATCAAGATACATTCGTTATCGCATGGGCTCATTTTCAGGGCTTTAATGCTTTATTTTAAGACGTAGTCAGAATGCATACCATGATACATAAAATTATAACCTGATCACCGGTGTTTAGAATGTAAAACTTCAAAGGAGGACCTCAAGGAATACGAATTAAAGTAATAATTTGTTATTTTTAGTAAAAGTACAGAGAGTAAAAAAAAAAAACTGAAATATACCAAATATCCATCTGGCTCCTAGTTTCCAACTTTTGTAAGTCAGATCACACAATAAATGTACTGTAAAGATTTGTTGGCGTCAATACTAGCCATAGTGATAAACATGCAATGTTGGAAAGCAGTAGCTTTGCAAATGCGATGACGGTTAAGTTCCTATTGTACAAGGAGCATTCGTTTTTACTCCTTGCAGTAGGCACCTGGTTTGTTTTTACTGCCTTCTTTAGGCTCACGAAGCAATGGTTGTCAAGTCAGAGAGCGTGCAGAAGCCTCCCGATACTTGATTATTGCGTTCGATCAGCTTTCCTGTGCCTGCAAAGTGGTCCAATGCAACTGGCACTGCAGCTTCCACACACTTTGTTCAGTTGCTGTATAGTAATGTGGAGTGTTACACAATATTGTACAGTAATGAATAAAGACACTTGCACAGGCCGTGTTCAAAATGTAAAAGATTAGACTACTAGTCAAGCTTTGGTCAAAGACTCAGAAGGGTTTGGGTGCGAGCTAGGTGGTACGGATCATTCATATTTAAAACAGCGCCTAAAAAAACACGGACAAGAGAGAACACAGGACGAGCGCTGACTGCCAACAACACCTCTATTGAAGCTCCCCCCCCCCCCCCTGTGCAAATATATATAATTCCCAACGAGCAGAAAGAGAAAAAAGGGGGAAAGGGAAGGCGAGTCATCGTCAGTCAATTCCTGCTGTCAACTCTCAACTTCTTGAAGGTTGGTCTGAAATTGACTGCATGCTCTTGTCCGAGTGAAAACCCCATATGACAGGCAAGACAGCTCATAATAATATACACATACTAAGCCTGTTGACCGTATTGACCTGTCACGTAGCGAACGAGATGGGGAGACTTAACGCGGAGTAGTATGAGGATTACAATGTTGTAAAATCCAGTCTTCTGAAGAGGTACCGCTTGTCTCCAGAGGCGTTTCGGCAGCTCTTTAGAAAAGCCACAAAGTTGAAAGACGAGTCATACGCCGAGTTCGGATACAACATAAAGCTCAACTTTGTTGAATGGTTGAAGAGTGCGAAAGTCTACGGAGTCATGGCGAAGGTAGTCGAGTGCTTGTGCCTTGAGCAGTCTTACAACACGATCCCTCACCGAATGCGCTTATGGATCCTCGACAGGCCCGACGTGACCACAGTTGAAAAAGCGGCTGAGCTCGCCGAGGAATACGCGTCATGCCACATATCGCATCCAAGTGAAGGGCAGACGTATGACGCGTTTCCAAAACAAGGCGCGGAGAATTGATTTGCAAAAGTTTTCGGACACAACGAGAACATGAAAGGCAGAGAGGCGGAGAAAGTAGCCCAGACATTACCTAAAGCTCCTTTCAAGGCCAAAAAGAACATACAGTTTGAGGCACAGAAGCCGATAACATGCTATAAATGTCATCAAACGGAACACATTCCCTCTGGTTACAGAAATCAGCGCATTGTATTCTCCTATGTCAATGGCGACGATGAGAACTTAGTGCTGCTTAAGCCATTCATGAAAGAATTCTACGGTAAATGGAAAGTGCGGCAGGGTTCTCCAAGATTTCGCAGCCACCATGGATGTTGTTCATCCGCTTTACATCAGGGCGAAGGATTTCACTGGCAAGTGTGCATGGATACAGCAGATGGTGCAGGAAGACAGCGTTTGCCTGCCTCTCGCTCGCGTCCATATAGAGGGGGGCCCTTTGCAGCTCTCACTACTGAGGCTGTGGTTCTGGACAGACTTCCAAAGGAGTACCTATTTTCTATAAATCAGAGATGCTTCTGAGGGAAATGGGAACTAGCTTTGGAGAGGGAGAGGTATGCGCGCTTAACTGTTCAAAGGCACGAGGACTAGCTACGCAGCTGAAGTATGATCCGCCTGCCTCGACAGACGCATGCGACACACCCGAGTTGAACGCAGACGGGCTTACGCATGATAGCGTTGCCGATCGAGCGGATTAGTACGGAAGTCAAATCTCCGCAAGCGCGAGAGCTGGCTGCAAAGGAAAATGAGACAGTGCAAGGAGAGCTTGGCATTTTCTTGCCGCCGTCGTGTAGTAGTCTGGAACACTTGCTCTCCCTTGACAAGGCTCAGTTTGTGGAAGATCAGGAGTCAGACGGAACCATTAGCAAGTTGCAGGACTCCGTGTACGAAGGAATTTCTAGAAAGAACGTAGTTCTGCACAAGCGAAATGGCCTTTTGTTCCGCCAGGATAGAGATAAGCGAGGCATCATTTTTGACCAACTCATAATGCCTACAAGACACAGGTGGGATTTGCTCGAGCTTTGCCATGGTTGTGGATGGTCTGGACATTTAGGCATTCATTTTAGTTTTATTGGCCGGGTTGCTTAAGGGACATAATGGAATTCAAGCAATCCTGTGACAGTTGTAAACGTATCGGTAAGCCGCACGACAAATGTAAAGTTCCTATGCAGCTTGTTCCGATAGTCACGGAACCAATCACAATATTTGCCCCCAGTGTTTTGAGCTTCGGTCTCAAAAATGCACCATATTGCTTCTCTAGTCTCATGAGCAAAGTGCTGCGCGGTATGGAAAACTTTGCTGTGCCTTACCTAGATGACGTGGCCGTGTTTTCCGATAGCTGGGAAGAGCACCTAGTTCATCTAAGGAGTGTGTTTTCGAGGCTGAGAGACACTTGACTTACGATTAAAGCTGAAAAATGTCAGCTAGGTCGCCAGGAGGTCAACTACCAGGGGCACGTTGTAGGATATGGTCTCCGCAGACCCCCTGAGGTGAAGTTGACGGCTATCTCGTCATATCCTCAGCCAAAAACTAAGAGCGCCATTAGGGCATTTCTAGGCCTCGCAGGATATTGCAGGCAGTATATGCCGCAATATTCTGAAATAGCTGGCCCTCTCATCAACGCTTTGCACACAAAAAAAACTGCCGGAACAAGTTGTGTAGAACAATGCAAAAGAGAATGCATTCCAGTCACTAAAGGAGGCACTTATGACTAATCCGTTTTCTGGCATAGGCGCGGTGCTTTGTCAGAAAGATGGAGAGAAATGAGCATCCGATCATGTATATCAGCAGGAAATAAAGCACCCGAGAAGAAACTAACTGTGCTTCTGAAAAAGAATGTGCCCGTCTTTTATGGCGATTCAGAAACTATCCTGCTACGTGTCCAGCTGGAAGTTCGTAGTTGAAACCGACCACTGTCCCCTGTCCTGACTGAAAAATATGCCAGGGAAAAACGGGCGGCTTCTTCGCTGGAGCCTCGCACTGCAGCCATTTAATTTTGAATATGATATAGGAAAGGAAAAATGAATGGCAATACAGATGGCTTAAGTCGCTGCTTCTAATAACAAGTGCGCCTGGATGTGATTTGAATTTCATCTATGAGGGTTGTTGCCAAAATGTCATTGAACTCTTCAAAGAGGATAATTATTCCTTTAATTTAGAGAAGTGATGGTCCTGACGAATGCATTGGGCTGTGGATCTTTGTACCTATCGCCTGCCAGTTTTATTTTGTTGGCTTAAGATTAGCCTGGTAGATGTCTGGGGGAATTGTCTGGTGCTTGCTGGTTGTTTTTAACGGCATACCTCTAGTGAAGCAACGTAGGCAATGGGGCCACAACTGCAAACGAAGAGCAACGACAGAACGGCTTTTCAGTGCTCACAACTGTCAGAAAAAATGTGAAGCTGGGCTTGCATAGTGGCGTCTGCTAATCAGTGTTGCTGTGTCACCTAGCCGTGGTGCAGTTCTCAGTTCCCAGGAGGACAATGTTGCTACCGCTAAGGGCCAGACCCCCATACCACATCAAGGTCAAGCGGCCCGGCAACTTGCATTTCGGATTCCTGCAAGGCATCCATCCCTCTGGACAGTGGCTGCAAACACTCGTCTATTGCGATAGACCTAAACCCCGGCGGGGAAGCTATTATGAACGCGCCGCGCGTTGTTGTGAACGCGCTGCACCGAGCTGTGGGCATGTCAGAATGCGCAGCCCCTGTGCAGTGCTCTCTCCCTTGCTGACACCCCTCTCGCGCCCGGACATGCAGAGCAACAACCTCCTCCTCCTCCGGTGGACATAAAAGGCCGGCACCTCTGGCATTCAGCGGCTTTTTCGTCATCATGCTTCGTCCTCGTTAAGAAGTAAAAGCATTATTCTTTGGCTACCTCTTGCCTCATCACTGTCGGGATCTCCTCCAGCCCGTACCTTTGGCCCTCGTATCACGCTACCCATGGGAACCGGGTACCTTTCCTAAAAGCGTCAAACGCGTGCATGCTGACTGGTCAGGTTCAAATTATTCGGCAAAGGCCAATTTCAGGATCAAAATAACAAACGTTTGGTCTCACAGAAATGCATGGGTGCCGGCCGGGAACTGCCGTCGGGATTGAATTAACCGAAATATTGCTAACCAGAGCCAAATTAACGGAAGTCCACTGTATTGGCAGGAACAGCATTTCACTGAAGCTTTTAAATAGCGTGATGCTGATGAGGCATCCCTGCAAGAAGGCCTGTCTTCGTTGCAGAGCAGTTAAAACACATCCCACTCACGAAACTCACCCCTGCAGTCTTTGTGAAAATTGTCTTCCAAGGCCTGTGTGCTTATGAAGTACTAGTTACACAGCAGCGTTTTTCATGGGACCATGATGATGAAACAGTGAGCAGGACTCGTACAAGAACTTCCTTAAACAGGCTTGTAAAAAAAGGGATCATGCAACCACTGCAAGCAGCCCAGGCCGACCACGATGGAGAGCCAGTTAATTCGTGCAAAGATTAGTCTTTCATGCCAGCCCACTGAACAAGCCAAGGTGCATCAAAACTGGGAAAATGAGCATTGTGTTCCAGCTGTGTCTCTTTTCACTTAGTACTCAACAATCAAAGGTGCATACACACCCCTTGTTCGAGGGGATGCGACATCGCAATTTCCCTGGCGTATGGATCTGGGGAAGACGGGCAATATTTAAGTGGACATATTGTGTGCTGTATTCCGATAAGCATGTAGATAGGTGTGCGAGTTGTGGGGACTGAGGAATGCGCCGGCGCCATTGCGCGGGCTTCACCTGTTCTATCCCCGCCTATCCCCGCCCGCTCCCACCCGGTTTCAGCGGTGGCGCTCCACTCGCAGTAGTTTGCGGTGGGGGCGGGGCGCTGACGTCACTACACGGCCGCGTTCGGCTGCGGGTTGCTGAAAATGGCGCTCTTATGTCCGGGGCCAGTGCAGGTATGTACATGCTTTCCTCACGTCCGCCGACACCTTTGTGACTAGGACTTGAGCTCGCGCACAGTGCCTTTGCCCGTGCGGGGAGCATGTACTTTGTGCTGATCTTTTCCTGATGCTAAGCCGAAGAGCAGTGCCTAGTGCTTGCGCGAGGTCATACCACGCCGAGCCACACTTGCCGGAGGCCCAAACCAAAGGAGATTGCCCGAGCTCTCGTGATTTGGCCCCATTGGTTATCGCCAGAGCAAGTAGCATAGCTGCCGGGACTTTTCCTAGCAGCGTGTCACAGCTTGAGCCTGTGCTCTCGCAGCGACGTGCTATAGGCGCCCGTGTCTGTATTTCCCGCCCTTGGTGCGTCCCGGGACCCCTTTGGTTCCCCGCCACCTGGGCGTTTGTGCAGTGGTGGTGCCACCGGATTCAATAAACGGTTTCCGTTAACTTAGGGCAATACTGTGTTCTTGCATGCGTCGCTCGGTAGCCCCTTGCGGCCTGAGCTCGCGTGCAGCGGTGCTGGAAGCAACGGCTGACGCGGCCCTGTGGCTTGCTAAGCTTGAACCCGCGGTGGTCGGTCTCCTGCGAGACTGTAAGACCCCACAGAGTATGCGTGCCCAAACATGTCATGTGCTTGGTAATCCTATAACAATAAGTATGTATCCCTTAGGCTGTAAATATGTGTGCTCTGATACCTCCTGTAAACGTGTAATTAAGCTTTTACTTTTCCTACAACCTCCAGATGTTAACTCCTCACCAACAGGCCACTCTCATCATGAAGATACAGATGACAGCGTGGGCTTGCTTAGCCTCCGTGTGACACCCCGGTAGCGTAGGCCAGCTACCCCTTTCAAGACGCACCAACGGCGTAGGCTAGCAACCCTCGCGAGTGATGCCCAACACGCAAGCAGAAAAAAAACATGACCACCCTTTCAGACCTGCAGAAAGGAAATGGAAGCAAGAAAGAAAAATGAGTTGCAAGCATCACTGCAGGACATTTTGCTGCCTCCCCACTGTTGCTATTAAACTAAACTGTTCATGAGTAGCATCTGCAGGGGTTCCATAAGTGTAAAGCATTTGAATGTTGAATGCAGTTTCTCTTTGAGCCACTTTGAAAACGGTCGCTGACTGCAAGAAGGCAGCCATCCCACTTATTAGCAATTATACCCGGAACAGCTTTGGCTGATCCTTTTCTGTCACCAATTGCATGTCACTGATTCTCAAAGTCCAGTGAGAGCAATATCCAAACATTACAAATCTGGTGACCTGTGTGATGTGTGGAGTGCGCGACACCGTGCGGTGGTTGGAAACACACAAGAAGGAGACGACAAGGAATGCGCACGGAGGCGAATTCCGTGCTGGGTGGAGGACGACAACATCGAAGAGCGTCTGGCAAGTGAACACGCGGCGCAAGAAGAGAAAATAAAAGGAAAAGGCATCCAATCAGAAGAAAGCAAAGAGCTTTGAGCGGCCAATCAGCAATAGACGAATCGGCCAGAGCGGCAGAAAAGCGAGGCGCATTGGCAGAAGAGGGGGGAGTTCCAGGAAACGACGCCCGGAGAAAGTCGGCCACCGGACCGGGAGATGAAGACGGGCCGTCGGGTTCCGGACCCGAGCCACGAGGACTTCACCCGACCGGGGCCTCCTGCTATCCTGTTCCCGGGCATCACGACTCTACCCGATCACGGACTGCTGCCCAAGGCTGGCGAGCTCCTGTGCCCAAGTTCATCGCACAGCTGCCTGACCAGAACGCCGCTGCCATCTGCCCGTGCCGCCAAGTCGTCGGCGTCCCCTCTCTCCAGGCGACCATGTGAGCTGCCGCTCTCTGGTCGCATGTTCGACGGTGAAACACACCGACCTTTGGCGAGATCAACGCCACTTCTTTCGTCGTCTCATCTCCGCTTCTCCATGCAGAATTGTAGTGCGCACTCACACTCGCGGCCTGCCCGAACTCTCGTGTCGTTGATAGCATTCTAGCTCTGAGTGCGTTTCTTGTTGTGAATTTTTCATTGTTTGTTTGTTTGTTTTGCATTTCTTTTCACTCTAGTTCCATTAAAAGCTTTGTGTGCGTTTTCCGGAAACAAACGGCTTTGTCCTCAATTGGGTTCTCAGAGACCTCGCGGAACCGTATGAAACATTAAAAACCTGTCATCACAACCTGGCACCACAGTAGCCACGTGCATGGAGGGCAAGATAATCTTGTGAAGCTCCTTGAAAGAGTGGAAGCTAAAACATTTTGACAGAACAGCCTGTCTGGGTTAAGAGCTGAACTATATTTTTTACTTTTTTTTTTAAACCCAAGGCTGGTGCCCAACACATCTATCTCCTCAGGGGTTAACAGTCAATTGCAAGCAGCGCATCTGAGGCAAAATGAGGGTACCAAAAGTGGATCTTTCTCACTTTTAAAGCAAATAGTTTTCTTTGGTGCATTCAACTATTTTCATGGTCATCGGCCAGACTTTCTCTACTAAGTCACATGCTCTTGCACAGCAAAGTTGCAGAGCATGTTTGTCTCTGAACGCAAGATGCACAGGGTGTCGTGCGACAGCTTTGCAATGTCTGAAGGTTGAGATACTGTAGTCTGTGGTGGCACTGTGTCACATTTCTCTGCCTCCTGGGCGCATTCACTATAAAAGTGTGTTGCACCTCTCTTGGCAAGATGCACCGTTTCATCTTGCTGGCTCACCACAGCTCCTCTTAGACAAACTCTCACAGCGTGTGGGGTATGCATGATTTTAAAGCAAATGGTGGGAGTTTCAGGCCTCCATGGAACAGACAAGTTCTGAAGGAAGCACATGCACGCAGCCGTTGTCATACTGCCATCGCCATGCAGTCGTTAAGATTCTGTTGTCATGCCGCCTTGATCATGCAGCCGTCACCTCGTCATTGCATCGCTATCACCTCCATTGTTGCCATTCCTTGATCGTCACACTGTCATGCCTTCTACCAAAACATGTCGAAAATAATTTGTGCTGCCATTCAACATCAGTAGTATACTTTCGAAGTACTATTGTTAGTGTGTCCATTTGATTTCTGCGGTCTGCATAAGCTAATTAATCACTTTGGCAATCAACTTCAATGTTTTCTGCAACAATTTTTTCGCACATCTTCCTGTAAAACCGTTGACAAAAGGGGAACAAGAGGGGGAGAGAGAGCGTGGAAGAGAGGTAGACAGCAGCTACACTGTTGAGGCGGCTATTACTGCTCATCACGTCTTTACAAAAGAGAGTACAGATCATGAACATAACAGTGGAGAGGTTACCTTCTGAACAGCTGACACTACTCAGCGAAACTTAATGCACAATGATCCTAACAGAAGCCGTGTGCAGCAAGAGGTGGCCTCTGTACATAGCATTGCCGTTCCTCCAAAAAGATTTTGTAAAAAATTTTGTGGCCGAGATATTCTGCATATCTGACAACAGCACTGCATTCACCAGCAATGCTTTTTACAGTGGTCTTATGTTGCCCAAAAACTTAACAGTCCAGCCTCGTTATAACGGAGACATATCTGACGGTTACCTTTGTTAAGTCTGACATTCGTTATAAGCACACACACTGTTGTCAGCGGAAAACAAAATTTTGTGCTATTTGATTTCTAAACCAAACTAGGTGAACACAGAAGCAAAGCCAGTTAGTGCTGCCGGACAGTGAATGAATCCCACTGAGGTAGTCAAGCGGCGCGTAGTTACTGATAGTTCCAGTCTGCGTGAGTAACACAGTCACAGCATTTCTTGCTTGTGTAGAAAGGCCTGATACTTACTCTGGCGGTGTTACCTAACTCGGTCCATTGAACTCTTTGCCACTGATGCTTTCTCACAACAGATCCATGGCATGTTGTGGAAAACAACACTAAACCACATGCCTCTTTACGGCTTAGAAATCATAAATCGAAACTGACATTTCTCTAGCCCCAACGTGGTCAGGGTCAATCAGCAATGGTAGGGCGGCTTGCAAGGGTGCCTTCAGGAGTTGAGAAAAATGTATAGAAGCGTTCTGACGTGTTTGCGCACTGGTAAACGTGAATGAATTATAATATTTCTGAGATTGAGTTTCCACAAGCAAATAAGAGCTGAAATGGTCAGGACTGTTCATGTGTTCCATGTCTGCATACTTAAGTGTTTAGTAACTGTGCTGCTCCAGCTAGTTAGCACATTTCCATTATACATGCAATACGCAAAATTATTTTGCACGATAAAATCTATTAAAATTAAGCATTTTGATGCACGTGCGAATTTTTGTACGTCGATGAGTTTTTAACAGTTTCAAGGCATGAGCTACCACAAATGCCCATCCAAGTCAGTGACACAACGAGCCGCCTGTGTGTTACCGTCAGCTAGGCCTTCATGCCCCGATATCGGGAACCAATTTCAAGAAGACCGCCGAAATAATGCCCAAATTTTGCTACCAAGCTGAGATGAAGGGCAGCTAAAATCTAGAACACAAATAAAGGAGTCAAATTGGTCAGATATAGCTACTGTAAGGAAAAAGTGTACAGTAGAGCCAAGGGAGAAACGGAGCGAAGAAAAGGAAGCAGAAGTAAACTAGGCGTTCTGGTGGAAGGCCGATTGTCTGTCTTCTTCATACATTACAATGGTGCAGCCGACGAACGCGCGGTCTTAAGGCGCTCCACCCTTAAGCACCGTACTACGGAGGCCGTGCGTCCTCCTGCGTCTCGCCGTCCTGGGTCTTTTCGGCGAGGGAACGCCGTAAACGCTTTCCTTGGCATGGCTGCCGTACCTGGGACTACCTTGATCCCCGAGCTGCCAATGCATGCCGTCCACGCTACCTTGGACATGGATTCTCGTCGTCCTGGGTGCCTCCTGTGGCCAGGGAACGCCGTCCACGCTTATTATGCCCTGCATCACTGCCCCACGACATTATCGACCTCTCAGCCAGCAAGGGATGTTGTTCATGCTCCCCTGGCCATGCTTCCGGCTGCAATGAGTACCGCGGCTGCCACAAGCCCTGGCTCAACGGATGCCGTCCAGGCTCCCTTGGCCATTGGTCTGGCTGATCTGAGTACTGCGGCCACTGCCGCCGCTTCAGTGTGTGCGGTTTCCGCCCCTGGTTCCTTGCCCGGTTTGGCACCGGGAACCATGGCTGATTTAACTCGAGCCATTTCAACACTGTCACGACGGTTTGAAGACCCCGCCAAGATTCTGACATCCGCTACCGCGTATGGTATGCGGCTTCCTGTGTGCGACTTAGCACTTCCTGAGTTTCGTGGGTTCCAAGACGATCCTGCGCAATGGCTGAAGATCGCAGACTCCTTGGGCGACAGACACGGTTGGTCCGACGGTGCCAAACGTTCGTATGCCGAGGGAAGGCTTCGTGAAGCCGCCGAAGCGTGGAACAGGTACAACGGTCATACGTACATGGCGTGAGTGGGCAGAAGCACTGTTAACAGTTTTCGGGAGCCTCGCTTCGTCATACGACGACCGATTTATGCGGATGCGCGCTCGACAACAAGGTCCATCTGAAGATGTCGTCTACATTTATGACAAGTTAAGGCTCCTCGGCGCATGCAGCCTGACCTGGCCTTCTCCTACGGCTCGGCAATACGTACTGGATGGACTGCTAAATCCCATACATGGGGCTATTTTGGCGGCCCAACCCCTCGAAACAACAGCAGAAGTTTTTTCTCGTAAAGCAGCCGAGCTGCAAGAAAGCGGACGGCGCCGTCATGCTCTCGCTACGCTGTATACAGGCTCCTCGCGGGACCTGCATCCTCCATCTAGTCAAGGTTCTACAACATTCTGCGGCAGGTGCCAATGCAAGAACCCCACAGACTCCCCACAAGAAAACCACAACCGAGCTTACTAAGAGACGCGCGAGCTACCACTGCTTCAAGTGCACGTCGACAAAATCGACGGCTTATGCCCTGCTGTGGACACAGACGCTGAACGGTCAGCCATTAATACTCTGTCGTCGGCGACCAACTACCACAACACAGAAGTCTTCAACTATGCTGACTCCACCAGCACACAGAGCGAGAATGAGAATCACGCTTATCAAGACAGATTATCGTACATCGCTGGGCACAAGCAGAGTGTGTCCGAAGCGCAAAGCAATGACAGAGACGTTAAATCAATCACTGCCTCTCTCGAAAGGCCGAGCAGAGACTCGAAATTTGTAATTCGAGATGGCATTTTGGAGCGCCAGCCCTGGGAGAAGAATCGGAGTGAGGAGCCATATGTCATCGTACTCCCAAGCTCTATGCATTCGAAAATAGGGTGCACCATCCATGCCTACAAGGAGGAAGATCACATTGGACAGCGAGCCATGCTGTACAAAGTGCAAGAACGATTTTCGAGGCTGAGAATGCAAAGCAATACTTGCTCCTACATGACCACATGCCAAGCCTGCCGAAAGCGACAGCCGGGCTGCGAGCACCATATAACACTAAGGCGTGTTAAACCAACTACCGGGTGCTACCACAACTTAGTTCGGGCCAGAGACACCCGCACCAAAGCGCCGCCTTCCAAGAAACGAAGAACCAGTCACTACTTCAGGAGAGAGGTACAGAAAATAGCGCCGTGTGCCCAACAATTAGGCAAGAGTCGCCGCTGGTCTGATCGGGTGTTCTGGTCTACAACGCAGACAATGCGCCCCCGGCTTCGTGAAATCTCTCAGGACCAAAAAACACTTGCCAAAATTGAGGGGCAGTTCAAGATTACGTAGCGTCTGGCAAGAAACTGTGCAAGACTTTCAGTGTGGCCGAATGTAAAGAAAAAGTGCATGGTAGAGCCACGGGAGAAGCGGAGCGAAGAAAAGGAAGCAGAAGTAAACCAGGCGTTCTGGCAGAAGGCCGATTGTCTGTGCTTCTCTTCATTACACTACCCACTTGGCCTGAAGTGGGCAGGCTTGGCAAGGGTGGCATTGCCAGATTGGACAATGACTGACATAATTTCTGTGGAACAGAAGTCGGCGGGAAACCTCAACTGAAACTGCTTATGTGGTAAAAATTCTTGATCAAGTCTATGCCATGTAAACTAACAAGAAGTCTCTATGAATTTTGATGACCCTTACGTGGCCGTGCCAATAAGTAGCATGGGAATAACAAAAATTACATATACGCGCTTTGCACCGACGCTAATACACAATGTTGCGATCGGCGTCACCATGAGGGATCAGCTTGTTTGCAGTAAAACCAAATCATGCCACTAGCCAGAATGTGCATGCGCTAGAAGAATATGCCATTTCGGATGTGCTCAGTGCAGTGTACTCAGTGCAGTCACAGACAGATTTTTCGTACACAGAGGGGCCCATGCGCATGCTCAAATTTGCTACAGCCGCCAGTCTAGCCAGTTCTTGTGATCTCATGCTCTATCACTGATGAGGTATATGGGCATATGTGAACATACCAATGGCAAGCTTCACACGGTGGCTTGCCTTCAGTTTTTGTCCCAGCCATACTGCCTAGGCCACCTAGCCAACACCACTTCATCGGGAGTCGGCAATCAAGGTTACGGTTAGGTGCAGAGTCGACGTGGCACCAACTTTGCTCATACCCAGTGCAGAGTTCATGGCTATCATGTTTGCTTTGTTCATGGCTTTGTTCATGGTGACATGCTTGCAGCATCGCATGCATGGCCCACGTCCGAAAAAGCTCGCTGGCACGCAGTATGGCATCCGAAATTTTGATTGCGGTTACAACTGGTTATAGGGGTAGGTGGCAGAACCGAGAGGAAGCCTGAATAATCGTGCAGGTTAAAAAAAAGGCACTTAAAAATTGGTCTGCGACTGTATTTGGCATTTTCGCTGCCAGAATGCATACTCTGATCCACATTCAAACAAAAATTATCACGACTGAGTCTTCATTTTGGGTTTTGTTATAGCAGAATACTCCGTTAAAATAAACCTTGCCCAACAAAATTTTATATTTACTTCATTATATCCGATAAGTTGCTTGCTGATAAATTCCTTGTTGAAACTTTCTCCCATTAATCTGTGCAAAGTGTTAGTACAAGTGAATGTTTACTTGTTTTTTTTTTTGGTTTGTTTGCTTTACACCTGGCCTTGTCCATTGTTGAAAACACCAAGGCAGCCCCTCAAATGCATTTAGCAAAACAACCTGGGATTACAGTTATAGTGAGGCCTGACTGTATTTTAATTTCTTGTTGGCAGTGACATTTGAGGCTTTTCTCTTGTTGGACAGTCTGGCTGTGGGAGCCAATTATCTTACGTATTTGTCAGCTTGTAGATGGTGATCAGGCATTAGTTCATCAAAATCCACGCCAACGCTTTGTTGCCATCACAGAGGTAGGGGAGGAGGGCATGTTTCTGTGGATGTAGTGAACTACAATGTTGAAGTTTCTGTAGTTAAATGCTTTTGTTGACGGATGGCTTTCTAAATGGAGTCAATCTGGGAAGTTTTTACTTCTGGGTTCAGCAAGTATACACAACCAATTGCTAGCAAAAAGTGACATTTCACTGTTTTCTCAGGCTTACTATCGTTCAAATAAAGGGTCGGCCCATATGAATCGTAGTTTCCATTTCTGTCAACTGTGGGCTTGATGTAGGTGGAGTTTTGCGGCAGCAAGGTCTATATGCAGTGTGTCCACCACACTTCTTCACACAGCCTTTGGGGAGCTTTCCTATAACTGATCCAACGTAGCATCGTCACCTTCATTACAGCTAGGCAGCGTTCAATCTCATTACTGGCGAACCAGCGCTCAGATCCCTGCAGGGCAATGAGTGACACTACAGCACAGTTGATGCTCGACTTCAGGCGATCCTCTTGCAGTGGTCACACAGCAAAATGGCCACCATGCGCCTCTTCAGCCAGATGACGTTAGTGCATGCATTGGCTTCGTGCTTCAAGCTGTCATCACCCAAGATAATTGAGCTTTTAGTTATTTGAAGTACTAAATGCAGCACGGAAAATAGACACCAGTGACATCGAATGTGCTGTAGTTGCTCGTATCCACTATCAGGTACTTGGTCTTTATAAAGTTCATCTGGAGTTCATTCTTCATGAGGCGATTCTGCCAGGTCTGGATGAACAGCTGCAGTGTCAAACTTGTCACGTGCAGCAAGGTGCCAATAATCAATGTCATGTGAACTAAAATACAATTATTGCACAGCAGTCTAACCTACATGATGTCAGTGTGTCAAGCCAAGAAAAGGAATATATCAGTTCAGCTCAGGATTCAGTTTAGCAAAATATTAAAGCATAGCACTTCGCAAACCTAGTGACGGAGCCAATTTGGTTTGGAAGTGTCAGAAAGTGGTTTACCCTAACTAATGCTTATGCTGAAGTGTGCTTACTGCGAATATAAACATGCTTACAGCAGGTTGCAGCCCAAGATTTCTCCGCACACAGACTTTCAAGTAAACCTCATCTGAAGAACTTGTGAAAAATCTGGTACGCCTTTAACACACTCTACCGCCAACACCTGTACTTCCCCATTATGCTGCATTACTAAACGAACCAGTTTGGCCATCCGAAGAACTTGGGTTCGTTTAACACACACCACTGCTAACACCTGTACTTCCCCATTATGCTGCGTTACTGAATGAACCAGCTTGGCTTCATCGTTTCTGCAGCCAGATGCACTAGGCATCCCTGGACGCCTTGTAACCATTCACGCGCTTGCTGGGCATGCACCGTCGATACCGGGATAGCACCACAGTGGTAGCCGTGCTGAAAGCACAAACGCGCCTCGAGTGTCCGCTAATGGCTGTCGCCATAAAGCTGTTGGATGATAGTCGAATGTTGCACAGTGACTGGGGATGCGCAGGCAGTAAGTAGGGCACAGGGATCACAGGGCTCATTTTCATGCGGATGAAGCGTAGGCGTCTGGCTGCTGGAGTGGTTGCACGTGGTGCACACAGTGTAGCATGGAGGTCGGTGTTGCCTCACGGGCCGTCACTCAGAGAGCCACGCGAGTGTTGTTCGGACCAGCAGTGCAAGCTATTTCACACGTAACACACTGACACAAGTCACAACATTGGCCATTGCATGAATCAAATGCATGCTCGACCACTTAATTCAGGACTTTTAGAAAAGGTCACGCATTGCCTCAAAGTGTCTCAAGCAACTACCGAATGAAACGTCAAGTGGCCAAGCATGCACTCCCTCTATGCCATCACTCCTCATGTGTTGCAGCTAAGTACGCCTTCTCAGTGACTGCAGCCACGTAGTGTTTCTATTCTTGCGCAACAACGGAATACCAAGTCCTAAACCCCAGTGAGTGCCGTTACCATTTTGGGGCATTGAACGCACTGTTTTAAAAGCTCAGGAAAATGTTTACTATTAAATTGCTCAGGACATGCTAGCACAACGAAACCGTTGTCCGTTTTGACAAGGCGAGATGTTGTGCCCTCAAAGTACAACCGCTTGATCCCAGGCACAATTCTGCTTGAGCTATACATGTGACAGCAGTCATGGAAAATGTGTTAGCAGTGGCTATATCACTGAAGGGCAAATCAGGGTGGGAACTGGAGGCACCCAATCACAACCCTGCAACAGTAACTACAAATTGAATCGCCGCAGATGTTTCTCACACGTGGCTTCACTCACAAGTGCTGTCATGTCACATGGTTTTCCACTCAAGTGGGATTTCTACTTCATGTAAATTTCTGGCACAGTGAGAAAAACTGTAAGGAAGTCTATAAGAAAAGTGTGTGTTCTGTGAGAATGTGTTCGAGAGCTTGCACTGCTGCTAAGAAACCAGAGAAGGAAGGAATGCCTTAAGAGGACATGTACTATTTGTCAAGTACGAAGAGCCAAGTGCCAAAAATGCGGGTGTATAAGAAAAAAAGCTGATCATTTCAAGATAAAGATTGGAGTAACAAAGATTCTTTTTGCTCGAGTCTATTCCTTTCCACCACTCATGAACGAACGTTCATGGCGATAGCATAGGCAGAGCATGGCTATGTCCTCCGCGAAAACGCAAAAAGGAATAGCATTGGAAAATCATTATTCCTGTATAGAGGATGAGGCTCACTTTTGTTGCAAATGCTATTCAAGAACAAGTTCCTTGTGGAGCCATTTCAGTTAAGGCTGGTCAGTTGTATACACCATACATAATAGAACTTGATAGCCAAGAAAAGCACTTCTGGGATATTACATGCCAAAACCAAGAGACTATAAGGCATGCCTAGTTGGGGACTCCGAAATAATTTTCACCCCCTGGGGTTCCTAATATGTGCACCTAAATGTAAGTACATAAGCATTTTAGCATTTCACCCCTATCGAAATGTAGCCGCCACAACCAGGTCTGAAATAACGACCTCGAGACCAACAGCACATAGTCACAGCTATCGCAGTTCTTATAATTCTCTGTCATGATGTACATGGCAAAATGTATGAAGGGGAGGGAAAATTGTCATCCACCCGAATTTTTTATCAAAAAGCTACAAATGAAACCCATACGGGATTCTCAGAAAAAAAAAAGCTTTGCAGTTTCCCAGGACAAATGCCTTTCCATAGCAGTCACTCTAGCATATGAGCTAACCAGGAGGCCAGCAGATCACAATGCAAGGGTGCATTAATCAACAACTTGAAACACAGGGACACTGAATACCTGATTTGCGATGCTCAAAGCAAAATGTAGAGAAAAACAATTCATGAAAAATGGCACACAGTGCTAAAATTGAATGGTTATTATAATCAGTTAAGAATCAACTTCAAAGAAGAAGTTCCTAGATGTGTTGCAGCAGTTATCAGGTATGGATACCTTACTGGCAATGCCCGTCACACTTGGTTAAGGATTGCTATGTTCTGGATGCATGTGCAGAACTAAAGCAGAGCAGTCAAAAAGACAATGTGCATGAAAATGTGAATTCATTAGAAAGTCACTAATGTTCACCTAACGCTTGATCCAAGCTCTTGCTATTATTAGGGCACCAGTCTAGCTAAAACGTCATCAACAAGGAGACTATAATACCATACTAAAAGGTCAATCATGCTCCTACATGAAATAAGACATGGTTTGCTCACACAAGGATAGTGTGTAACAAAATTCCTGGCAGGGCTGTATCTTAACAGCCTTGTGTGTTTTAGGAATGACCGTACGACGCAAAGTTGCCTCCTATCTTCAGCCAATGTCACCTGTTTGCACAGAGACAATTCCTACTCTGATTACAACTGATAATCAAGTTACGGCTATGAAGCATACAAAAGAAACATCAGGAACAAAACCAGTGGAAGCAATGGTTATGTGTTTCCGACACCAGCGGTATCACTAGCAACACACAACCTGAACAAATAAAGTTACTTCCCAAACAATTCTTTCTGTGAAACAAGTGTGTTTAGAGCCCCTTGCCTTCAGATATGTTTTTTGCTTAAAAAAAGATGTGTCTGCCCATTGCCAAGGCCAGAGGTTGCCATCATCACACCAACACCCCAAAAAATCTGAGAAACCAAAAGCCTGTTACATCTCCAGGCACAAAAATTGATGACAGACAAAATGCATATCAAGTCCAATAAGATGTCAATGACATCTGCACAATTCTGAACAAGATGGGCGGTCACAGCAGTTACATTGCCATTAACTCTACACCCCCCATACCTCGAACATGATGCTTCTGCTGACTGGATAATGACAGTGTAAATAGATGTCTTAAGAACCTAAATCAGTAAGCAATAAAACACACAAAAAAAAAGTGCAGACATGCACAGCTACCACTGTATCTGTTTACTTTGAGAGCACACATCTTGTGAACTTACACTGTGCTTGCATTTGCAGAATTAAACGCCCGGGGAACGCACCATCAGCACGAGTGGGCCTGCAAGAACATCGATTAAGTTTGCATATCAACGCAACCTTATTCCTCAAATCCTACAACAGGTAATCTAGTTCACCAAGGCAAATCCACCACAGATAACAAAACAAAATATGTTTTCATGCAACTTACAAAGACAAAAAGTCGTAGCTCGTATACACTGATATTAGTCGTGGGCCACTAAAACGAATACACGAAGTTGTTTGTCAACATTTGCCAAAAAATAAAGGAAGTTTACGCGAGCAAGAACACTCAAAATTCGCGACATCATGCAACACTCACAGGACATGCGTAGGATTTTTTTTTTCTTCTTCTTCTAACGCGGACAAGAGGGCAAACTATCCGTTCGAACAATTTAACGCTTACCTTTGTCTTGTAATAAACGGGAAGGTGCGAACAGATCTCAAATTAGTACCAACACGTGACCTTGACGAGCCGCGTTTAAAAGGCGAACTAAGTTCGAAAGGCGATAAATACTCGTTGAGAGTGCTTTACTCGGCAAGTTCCTATCACAAATGCAGAGCACGACCTCCCGAAGCCAAGCGCCACGCTTATCTACACCCGCGCGCCCAGCCGAGATAGAGGGAGCTTCCCATGCGATAGGGAGACGAAGGAAGCCTAGTGCACCTGCTGCCGTCACATGTACCGCTAAGGCGAACAAAAGCTATTCTATTTAATCGACGGAAAAGGAAAAACCAAATACGAAACGCTTCTCAGAGCGCACGCGCGCGCACACGCAGAAAAAAAGAAAAGGCGGCTTTGAAAGCAACAACCCCGCCCTCTCCCTTCCGCGACAGTCCCACAGAACCGGCCTGGGACAACAATAGACGTTCCACGTCCCAAGGAGCGAGAAGGCGTCGTCCAGCCGACGGGATTTAGGTCAGCTTTGAAAAACTGAAAACTACGGCTGAGAACCGTCGAAATCGTCGGACATTCGCGATTAAACGCCGAAAAACAACCTCGCACTAGTCGTTCGGTTAACGTTAAGCACATATTCGACCGCGACGAGCACGAAAAACATTTCTTCCCACTTTCCCGTCGTGCGAAGCGCCGACATGCATTCCTCCATGATAGTGGTGGGAGCCGACGCGGGATCGAGCAAGTTGGGATCAAAACGACACACGCTCGCGTCGCGGTTTGGAGAATTGCGAATCTACCATCGCGCCTTAAAAAAATATCGTTCCGTTCCGGCGCGCGTGGCTTTGTTAGCGAGCCTGCGAGCAAAACAGGCGAGTTAAGTTGGCAATCCGGCTGGCAATGCGTCCCCGCCGAGAACCTCCACTCCTGTTCGGGGATGTCACTCGGTGGCACTTAACACGGGCACGAGGCTCCAGCCGTTGCTCGCCGACACCTTGAGTAAGGTTGCACGAGACGAAACGGCTTTAACAACAAAGTGAAAGTCGCAAATAAACGTCAACTCACCAGCAGGTTGGTATAACGCCTCATTAGTCTTCCCGCAGCGTCCCGAACGGTTTACATTTCCTTGTTTACGTTTTAATTGAGCCAGTTTCGTATCTTAAGGATATTGACACCAAAAATTTTCTTAAAGCATAATATAAAGGAATTCTTTCTTATTATTTGCAGAGTGTTTATTTTCAAAATTATGAAATTAGTATCGGTTTTAGTAGTAATATAATTTTGATACGAAACCAGCGTGATTGTAGATCATCGTTTAACTTCATTTTTTGGTCGCTATGCGCCGCTAGTTGTTCGCTGAATTGTTGAACGCGAGCGCGTCCGAAGTTTTCAAATGCGACACATGCAGCTACCTCGTTATCTTGCCCATCTACAACTGTCATGTTGCATGAGTAAGCTTTCCTTTTGTGTTATCACCTTCATTTTATCACTCGTTTCTTTCTGCAAGGCATGTCTGCTAGCATTACCCCATTGAGGTTAAGAGGACTGCTAGCGTTCAAATCACTCTTTTGTTGCAACTTTCACTTTTCATGATTGCACGAACGCTTCGTCCACTGATAAAGCATTTTAAAATGTGGAGATGGTGCTACAAGATAACTCGTGACGGCTTGTGCAACTCAGCGGTTTGTGACTAGTGCGCACGGATTCATGGTGCACTGAGCGTCTGCCTATCTTGCATGCGGAGACGCACGAAAATGTAATACCCCTGACACACGGGCACTCTAAAGTCCTTTAGGTAAGGGGACATATACCCGAAAGGCGTTCAAGCGCAGTGACACACTACAAAGAAGTATCTACCTCCCGGCAAAGTTCTTTTGTGGGAAAGAAGATCGGGTATCTACTTTTCGAGCGAAACGGTGTACTCTCGCATACAGCGGGCACAACTCATCAATAGAAGAAAACCTGTTACGTAACTATACTGTACCCCGTAAGTATTTTTTACCTTGGAAAATGTATCAATCTTTAGCGGTAATGCGATTTGTCAAACAGTGAAGATTTACTCTAGCTGTACTCTCAAACTCTCGCACCACGTCGCTAGCGCCGCCATGTTGAATTCCGAATATGCGCATTATCATCAAAAATGGGAAAAAATGTTTTTAGGTTCTACAATCACTAAATGTAATCTACATGTGCAGCTTTTTGTAAATGTTTTATCTCTTGCAGCTTTAACGAGCAACGCTTTTCTTTCCGCGTTCATCTGAGGAACCAGCTAACGAAGTTAGTGCAATGCCGTGTGTCATCGGCGCAACTCCTTTCTGCAAAGGGTCCTTCAGAGTAACAAAAGGGGTTTCCAGCAAAGGACTTTACTTTTGCCCGTGTGTCAGGGGTAACTTATACCCCTGACACACGGGCACACTAAAGTCCTTTAGGTAAAGGGACATCTACCGGAAAGGCGTTCAAGCGCAGTGACACACGACAAAGGAGTATCTCCCTCCCGGCAAAGTTCCTTTGCGGAAAAGAAGATCGGGCATCTACTTTTCGAGCGCAAAGGTGTACTCTCGCATACAGCGTGCACAACTCATCAATGGACGAAAACGTGTTACATAACTACGGTGCCCCGTAAGTATCATTTTTACTTTTGAAAATGTATCAATCTTTAGCGGTAATACGTTTGTCAAACAGTGAAGATCTACTCTAGCTATACTCTCAAACGCTCGCACCAGGTCGCTAGCGCCGCCATGTTGAATTCCGAATATGCGCATTATCATCAAAAATGGGGAAAAAATGTTTTTAGGTTCTACAATCACTAAATGTAATCTACATGCGCAGCTTTTTGTAAATGTTTTCTCTCTTCCTGCTTTAACAAACAACGCTTTCTTTTTTCTCTCGTTCATCTGAGGAACCACCTAGGCCGGTATTTGGTAGCGATGTTTTTCTGGTGATAATTCCTTTTCGTGCCTATCGCGCTTTGTCAGTCCTTATTTGTCAGTCCTTAGTAATTCCTTATCGCGCTCGCGTTATCAATGGGATCAGCCGGCCGTGAGCGGTGGAGGATAAGATTAGTATAGAATAAGTCATAAGGCATCGCTACAAAATACCGGCCTGAAAGAAGTTAGTGCGATGCCGTGTGTCACCGGCGCAACTCCTTTCTGCAAAGGGTCCTTCGGAGTAACAGAAGGGGGTTTCCTGCAAAGGATTTTACTTTTGCGCGTGGGTCAGGGGTACAGTGGCGCACCGACAAGGGGGGGGGGAGGTTGTTACACCCCCCCCCCCCCTGAGGCCGACTTAACCCCCCTTTTGTTTAACCCCTTTACTTTCCTTGCGCATTTGAGTACGGCAACTAAGGTGTAAGACGCGCAATCGTCTGCACACTCACAAAAAGCACATTTTTTGACAATTTCCTGTAAAGAAATCGAAATTAGTGCTGTCTAGATGGTATTGGCAAACTGTCACCCCCCCCCCCCTCCCCCTGGCAGAGATCCTAGGTGCGCTAGTGCAGGGGTATTATACTCCTTATATCTAAGGGGCAAAAAAGGTGTTTTTAAGCAATTACAGGGCGAAATTTCGTTTTTGCATTTACCTCTGTTTTACAAACGATAGTTTCGGGTGTTGTTTATACGACAAATTATATAAACGTGTTCACAGATCAGGGGACGCAGCCATGCAATCACCAATCTCCGATTGATGCTGACGATTAACCGTTATCGTATTTACTATCATCATTGGCCGGCCGCACGATGCCGGCTGGCATGTCCTGGAAAGTTGAGTCGCGAGTAAAACTGATTGAAAGAAAGCGCAGACTCGGCACAAATAAACATCGTCAGTGATGATGAGGTGATGACTAGTATAAAAAGGAACATTTTTCAGTCACCTAGCCTGGCTAACACTCCTAGGGCTAGATCTAGTAAACATAAATACCCAAGTTAGTGGACGAATTGATGGCCGTCGCTGTAGCACAATTGGTAGTGCAACGCACGCGTAATGCGGAGGTTGCGGGTTCGGCTCCCGCCGGCGACAAGATATCTTTTCGTCCACTTTCATTTCCCTTTTCTTCATTATTTTCTACATTCCAATTTCAACTACACTTAATTTCCCCGATGCTTTCCTTGGCTTCGTTGTCTGTTGGCTTTATGTAGCCTGCTTGAGTTACTCAGGTTTGTTATACGTGCTTCCTTTCATTCTAGCACTTTTGTATACATCTCTCTAACCCTTTCTTTTTTTCTAAGCCTTCTTTATCTACCTTGTACCACTACCTATGCCTGCAACGGATCCGGTCGTATCGATTTCTTTCCTACATTTTTTTTTCTTAAGCACTCTTAACGTCTTTTGCTTATCTTGACTGATGACAAGTTGTTGCTTCCGTCCACTTTAACGTCTTTTGCTTATCTCTTAACGTCTTTTGCTTAACTCGACTGATGACAAGTTGATGCTTCCGTCCACTTTAAATCCAAGTGCTTCTGGAAGATGTACGTTACTTATGGGTCTCACTGGGTGAATCCCTGTCATTTTATTAGGGTGTGCTGAATGGTCTTCGGATTTTTGCTGCAGCATACACATACCTCACCTTGTCGCGAATATTTGCTCCGGTATGTGTTTGTCCTTAGGCAATCAGCTCGAGCCTAAAATAGCAAGGCACTTCCCTTCGTGTTATCGTACAGATTTTCCCTTCTAA
>NC_051157.2:96813583-96868583 GCF_013339745.2 Dermacentor silvarum
AGTTGTCTGCTATAATTTGTAGCTTCTTGTATTCTCAGTACGTGTGCTCATTGGGTCCCGCATGCTGCGCAATATCGCCACGTATGGTCGTCCCAGAGTTCCTGATAGGGTCCACAAACGTCGCCCACTCGTTTTTAGCTAGCTCGTTGGCGTGTGGCCTTGGGCTTGCTCTGCCAAGAGAGCGATGCGTTGTCTCAGGTGTTTGTTGAGACGTGTCTTTTCCATCTCTTGGCCATTTCCGCCTCTCTTCCCATAGGCTGACCAGGTGAGAATCTATCACCGGCACCTCTGCTGTGCGCTCAATGGCTTTGGTGTGTCCCGTGTGCTCGTTGAAGGAATTGAGTCCATTCCCGGATGTTGGTCGGGGCGGCATCCGACTCCTCCAGCGCCCTCTGGAGTGCTCTATAACGAGGCCAGTCGGTTAAACTAGTGATTCCTATTGTTCTCCGTATGTTGGGCGTCGAGAGCACTATTCGGATTATGTCGTGATCGCTTCCCAGATTTTCGTCGAAGGAAACACATTGTGCCTCTCTGACGTTAATTGTAAAGGCACGGTCGGGCGCCGTGTCTCTGCTGACGCGCACGGGTAACAGCGTCAGCAGAGATTAACACGCAAGAACATTGAAATGGTTCGAACGTGGGTACTAAGCGAAGGAAACACTAAAGGATGGTGGTAGAAGTTATAGTAATGACTAGAGACCGGATTTTAGGCAAATGCCTTTTTTGTTCCTTGCGCTCCTATCGCCCCACTTTGATATATGCGCATGAATTAGAGGTTAAGAAGGGCTTTTATAGTGTTTTTATAGTGGCTATAAATGCCTATTTTGGCGTTTGTGCCTAAATGCCTATAAATGCCTATTTTCAATATCGGCGCCCATATGAACACTATTTAGCGTCAAGTTTGGCTTTCAAGTGCAGTTAGAGGACCGTTATTCATGTTACCGGGCAACATTGACTGTTCGGAACTCTATGGGTTCAACCTAGTCATCTAGTTCAACCAACGTTCGGAATACAACCGCTAGCAGCAGTGAAATGGGACGCGCTGCAGTTGGCGAATGCGAAACCGCGGAAAGCCGTCAGGCGAAAGGAGAGTAAAGAGCAAAAGAAAAATGCGATATGCACGCGGCTTTTGTTGTGTTTGTAATTTACTTTTTAAGGTCTTCACTGCCGTCGAGCGTTCCTTCTCAGCGTACAAGATCATTCTCAGTGACAAGAGGAACAATTTTGAATCCAAAAATCTGGAGAGGGTGGCAGTTCGCTATTGTTAATTCCACAATCTCCACAGTGATTCTTAGACTACGTTCCGCGTGCTCTCCAAACAGATGTCTTCAAACACGTGCACTTCAAATGAGCGGAAGTTTATTTGGCAGTGTCGGGGGTTTTGCCTGCACAATTCCGATAATATCATTGTATATGAGAAAATTGCCGAAGTTGTACCTAACAGTCCTTATGTAAGAACATGTTAATTTCTTAATAAACTGTAGTCTCTCTTGCATTTATTATTTGTCTGCTTTGTTGTGTCTTAATTTAATCGCGCCAGGCAAACATAAAGTAGCACTTTTTTAATCAGTATTCCCAGCTTTCAAGTATTATTTTTCATGCTTGTTTCACTTTATGCAACGCTCAGTACAGTGGCCATTGAACATGAATATGAACAGTGTGCTTGTTGAATTACGCCAAATGATCGTCATTAGTCCAGCAGTTTTATGGGACAATTGCAAGGCTATGTTCAACTGTTGGCGCCTTTGTACCATCATAAACATTAACCTTTATTGTTTTCCTTGTCGTGGATACAGGTCGCGCACGTCTTCGTGTAAAATTGTTTGCATTTATGTAAAATTTTTTGTGCCTATATTTACGACGTTGGAGGCCTAAAACGTTGCTTTGCCTTCCTATTTTTGGCGCCTAAAAACGCGCTTTTTCAATGCCTAAAGATCCGGCTTCTAGTAATTACCCTGACTCAACAAAAATGACAATGACTCAGAAAAAGATTTACACCTCCAAAAACCAATGAATGGTTCGGATGGTCCACTGAAGGAAAGGGCTAAAAGGCTGATGGTGGAAGTCATAGTCCATGACCATAACTAAGGCTTTCTTTCACCTTAAGGTCTCTAGGATAGCTAAAGGGACGCCTGAGGACTCATGACATGAATGTCATGACATGCGTGTCATGTAGGTCAGGAAACAACCGCCTATGCAGTAGCGCACCCAGGATCTGTGCCAGGGTGGGGGTTGACAGTTTTGCCAATACCCATCTAAACAGCACTAATTTCAATTTCCTCACGGGAAATTGTCAAAAAATGCGCATTTTGCAGTGTGCAGACGATTGCGCGTCTTAGCCTCTCAGTTGCAGTTCTCAAATGCTCAAGTAAAGAAAAGGGGTTAAACAAAAGGGGGGGGGGGTTACAACCCCCGAACCCCCCCCCCCCCCCCGTCGGTTGCGCCACTGCGCCTACGTCTTTGTGCTCTATGGTCGTTTCGTTAACTTGGTAGGCTCACCGCACACTGCTTCGCACACATCGATTTTCACAGGGCGTGAGATCTGCCGTTTTTTTTTTTTTTTTGTCTTTGTTCACTGCATGTCACTTGTTATAGATGCTGCCATTATACTGTCTAGTAATTTTTCTTGCTCGAGGTGTAGCAGAATTTTCTATCTTTTTTTAACGATAAAAAAAATTCGGGATGGTAAAAAAATCAGGCTGAAAGGGTTAAGGAGGTGGAAGGAGAGCATGCGCGCGGCGCACACAATGGTCGGGAGAGCGAAAGAGAAAATGAGAGCGAGAGGGAGAGAGAGAAAGAAATTGGAGCAGCACCAACGAGGAAACGCGCAGAGCGGCTGCCGACGCCGTCCGCATTTCCCGTTTCCTCGCGTTAGCGCCGAACGGCGCGGGGTGAGTGACTGCAGCAGGCGCCTCTGGCGGCGGCTCGGCAGTTTCGACAGCCACGCCCCGGCAATTGTGGAGGCGCAGCTTGGCCGTGACGTCACAGGGGAGATAAAGGTCGGAGCCGCCGCGACGGCGGCACAACTCTCGTTAGACAGTTTTAGTGTAGCGTTTTTACGCTCCGCTAGCTGCTGAGCGGAGCGGAAGCACGAATGCGCATGCGTCCTCCGCTTAGCCGCAAGCGGGCTAGCGGAGCGAGAAACACGGTCCGCTTACAAGCTGTCTAAGCGGAGCGCGGAGCGTTGCTGCCGTTCCCTAGCGAGTGTGGTCGATGCACGAGCCCTCTCTCGCGCGTGTATCGAAGCAACTTGCATCGATGCACTAGTCGTGCGAGCACGAATAACTTATATAATACACCTCCAACTGTTATCTAAGAAAATAAAGTGAACAGCACAGCTACCAAAAACGTGGCCAGTGCACTGGCGTCAGAAAGGATTGGATGGATTCGAAATGCAAACTCGCTGGCTATCATGTGGCGTTCACCAGTCGACGCTCACTTCCCACCGATAAAATGGACCGGTAACGCATTCCATCCTTGCATCTTGTTCACTGTCTCTGTTTCTCTCACGTCCTGATGACTCCTGGTTGTGTATTTACACTTCAATTACCCTGTTTCGAACTAAAGCCCCTTGATAATTCTAAAGTACCGCCACTCTTTGTACTCTGCCGCCAGTGCGCGACCTCCTCGCCCCTCGCGAGTCCCCTCCGCGACAGACGGTCTTGCGCCCGTTTTCCTGCACGATGATTTATCTCCCTGCCATTGCTCTTGGAAACGAGTGGAGCTTGCGTTTTGCTTGTGTTTTGCTTTTTCGTTCGCGCCATTTTGCGCCTGAGCTCGGTTGGCTCGGCGTATAGAGAACGTCGCACGCTAACATTGCAAGCTATTTCGTGCACTGTCTGCTAGCGCTATGCCGTGCTGCTGTGCATATAATTGCAGCAAGAAGCGTGATGATGGTTATGCAGTTTTTACGATACCGCAAGGAAAGCGTGATGGCTTGCGCAAGAAGCAGTGGCTGCACAACATTGGCCGAAAGAACTTTGTTCCGACAAGGAACAGTATTTATTGTTCATATCTTTATTGTTCTTATTGCTCATATCAAAGCATCCCCTAATGCTGCATTTTTTTTCAATTCTTCCGGGCTTCTAATTAGCGTTTTTGTTGCGGCAATTTGTACATTGCATAAAAATGGGGTTTTCCTCAGAATGCTGAATATTCTGCTGGAACTCCATCACCTCGCACGTCGTCAACTGTTATTCAATCGGAAATGCAGCATTATAGATTCTGCTTTCCACTGAACAAATATACCCGAAGATACAGCCTCTCGATCGCACTTTTCGTGATTGTTAGGATCCGTTGCTTGTTTTACTGAAAAGAGGAATAGCAGCTTGTAGAGGAGCTATTTACAGTTTCCGATGTGTGTGTCAGCCACTTAAATACAATAAATGCAGGGCCTGAAAATATTTGTGGGAAGTATACCCGTGGTATTGCTGGTGATGAGTGCCAGCTTGTCCACATTTTAAGGCGAGACCCTTAGTTGGATATGTTTCAAGGTGAGCGTTTGAGGTACAGAACGTAACGTGACCTAATGAAGGCCAGAAGCGAGCCAAATCATGTCCAGCCGTGTATAATAGATTACTAATGATTAGCAAAGTAAATTCATGACTGATTAATTATTGGATTAAGGTCGATTAAGGTTAAATAAGGAGGGCTAGGGTCGATTAAGTTGGATTAGGGTGGATCAAGATGTAATAAGGAGGATTAGGGTGGATTAACGTGCATAAAGGAGGATTAAGATGAATTGAGGTCGATTAAAGAGGATTAGGGTGGATTAAGGTCGAATAAGGATGATTAGAGTGGAATAAGGTCAAATAAGGTGCGTGAAGGTGGATTAGTGTGGATTGAGGGGAATTACAGTAGATTTTACAAGACTCGCATTCGCGTCTCTTAGGCTATAGCTAAGGACACCTGATAATCTTTTTCAGTTCTTGAATTTTCTTTGAACTGGGCTGCCATGCACGGGTGAGTGGGTGACGATTATTATTTGGTTTTCTCACGGATACAGGCAGTGTGCAGAAGGCGATCGCGCACCCTTGCTGTTGACTTCTAGGCGGAGGCCGGGAATCTTCGCTTTACTAGCGAATGCGTTACAATCACCTTTCTTCGATTTTGTTCTGTGGGTAAACCTTTTCCATCCATGTAACACAATCCGATGTCATTGTATCAATGCGATTTGATTACGATGGTTCAGCAATAAATAATGATTATGGTTATGATGTAGCAATGCAGGGAATATTATGTAGGCAATAATGTTTAGCACTGCAGCGTATGGTATAAATGACGTTTTATTCATCCTGCCTGAGTGATTAACTCGTCGATAAATGTTCTAGCTACATTTCACTGAAGACCAATTTGAGCCGCGCATATTACAAGACCTTGGAAAAAAAGCTGAAGCCCAACGCAGTTCCAACAATTTTCTCCCGCCGACCTGTCGTGAAGCAGAGGAAGCCCCTTCGACAGCGGCATGAACCTCGGACTGAGAGTAGTAAGTGATTGCTGCTGCTTGATCCTTGTCCGGCCTCTGATAATTTCAGCAATAATGATCTCGGTCGCTTAACGACGCAGCCAACGACACTGTGATCCTTTGTGCAGAGCTTGTCGCCACCGCATGCTTGCCCACAATCTACAATGCGTCGGCAATAGGGCCCCCCGCTAATCAAAACCACAATTTTAACTATCCTACTACATAATTTAACGGTATATCGGTGTGAACTATCAAAATACCCTACGAGAGGCGTTTCTTTTGCCGAAAAATATAGAATGCCTTCTCCCATAGGTATACCGAGTTAGGAATCGCTTCAGTGACACTGACGCCTAAAGAAAAATCTGTAAATACCTTTCCTCAGCTTCTGTTATTGTCGGCGATGAGTGGTTGCCGGCACCGCTTCATCGCACTGAAATTGCGCAAGCGCCATATTCAATCCAGAAACCACAGCGCAAGAGCTACTTTGACATCGAGACAAACACATGGACGGACGATGCACTCGCCAGTAATTCATTATAACAAGGCACGCTAAATACATAAATGTGCGCGCATGTGCACCTGCGGTGCACATGCGCGCACATGCAAGAAAGAACTGCCAAACACAGGATCATTTGCCACAAGCAATACTAGTTCAGATGCACAAAGTAAAGCAGCGTATCATGTGGAAGAAAAAATAACTGAAGTATAGAACTTGCCTCAAAGCTCCTTTTACATTAGTTTGTGTCATTCATACGGCTTTAAGACGAAACCAACCTCCTCATAAACGTTGTCGTCAGCATTGTCTATGCTGTTATCACCATTTTTCAAAATTTTCTACGCCAATGGGGCGCGCAACTGGCCCAAGAATATGCGCGTCCATCGAATTCTGCGGCCCGTCCGCGGGAGCCCAGGCGCAATAGCGTGCCGTGCGCAGCGCGCGCAGCCGGCGGGCGAGGAGAATCGAGGAGGAAAGCGCGGCGCGGAGGAGGGTGTCGCTACTTTCAAATTATCAAGGGGTTTTATTTGGATGGATGGATGGATGGATGGATGGATGGATGGATGGATGGATGGATGGATGGATGGATGGACGGACGGACGGACGGACGGACGGACGGACCCTTTAATCCGGGCGGTGGCATACGCCACCTAGCCATGACTGATACTCATACACAGCGCCCCCTTGTGGACATCGTGCGCATTGTTTAGTCATACAAACAGAAGAACATGTCCAGTGGCGGTACGGTGGGGGACATGCAAAAGCCAAGAAAAAAGCTTGAAGGCGGTCGTTATTCGTGCGTGGTTAATTGCCACCACTATAGTGGTGGCAATTAGCCGTAATATAGCCCTGTGATTGCACTATTTTTCATGAAAACTACGAGCATGAGTGAAGGCGACGTTGGACTCGGGCAGGCGCGATCGCACGCCGTTTCAGCTATTATTTCTACAGCTTCTCAGACAAAATATGCGTGTTCATTTGATTTTTTTTTTTTTTTTTTGAAAGCGAAAATGGGAATGACCGAGAACATGTTTCGAGTACAAGATATACTGGCGGTATTTTTTTTTTTTTCGGGAGTGCTAATATTCTAGTGCCGGCCGGAATAAATGCCCACTCGGTTTCCAGCGTTGCTTGTCTTTGACGGTGCCTGGTGACAAAACGCATAGTATAACATGCGGTGACATACGCATAGTCCAACAACAGATGGTTCGCGTACACGCCTTCTAAAAAGTGCCGGGAATAAACCCTGTATTTGTAAGGATTCATAGCGAGTTGATCCGCGCATGTCGATACGGGAGATCCATCGCGCCGTCGCTGTTCGGAACGCCGTTATTTTTATCGCGCACACGCATGTGCACACGTTGAAAATGCTTAAACAAAACGCGTATTTCCATTACTTCGTTCGTATTTAGCTTATCTTATTTTACATGGCGCGTTGCCCGTTTGTGCATACACCCTACTGGCCGGGAATTTTTGGTTGCTGGTTTAGTTTTTAATTGGTGCGCACTTGTTCGGCTGCCCTGCTGTAGCATACGCCTTAGCATTATACCTGCATGCAGGGCGGAAGTACTAAAATCTACCGCGCCGCTCCTTCCTCCTTGGCACTCCGTTCACTCAGTTTCTTTTTTCTTTTTTTTTCTTTCTTTCTTTTTTTTTTTTTTTGACGATGCCCTCCGAGAGCGTCATGCAACTCTCTGAGAGCGGCATTGCAGGCACGCGGATTTCCCGGTCGGCCCGCCTAATGATATGCACGACCCTCTTATTACTTTGTTTTCCACTCAGCCGCCATTATACACCAAGGTGCACGTCGCGCGCAACCGGCTCTGTCGAGGTGGTGAATCGTGTATTGGCCGCTCTAACATGCGAGATGCTTTAACCCGATCGCATAGCGTATATCACGCGCATGCTGAGAAATGGATCTGTGGATCTAATTAATCCCTTCCCTCGTGTATATCGGTGCAACTCTCCTTCGCGAGAGAGATTTGTGGGTGCTGCAGTGATGTCAACGGCCATGCAGCTAGCGCTGGCGCTGCATATATATATATATATATATATATATATATATATATATATATATATATATATATATATATTGAAGCAGAGAATCACAGGAGCCGGTACAGGAATAGTTCAAAAAATTAAAGCACGTAGGAAAAACATATAACAGGACTTTACTGACGTTTCGGCCGGGGTCCGGCCTTCATCAAGACGGACCCCGGCCGGAACGTCAGTAAAGTCCTGTTATGTGTTTTTCCTACGTGCTTCTATTTTTTGAACTATATATATATATATATATATATATATATATATATATAGAGAGAGAGAGAGAGAGAGAGAGAGAGAGGTTGTTTCAGCGAACACTTCCAAATTTTTTAAAGGTTGCCTGTGGCAAATAGCACAATTCTGGTTAATGAGCTGGTCTACTCAAAGAGATGGACATTACTTGCACAAGAAATTGAAATGCATAATCAACTAATTAACAAAAATTCACTAACTAAGTTTTGAACTAATTAACTGATGGCCCATATTGCAATTTACAAATTGTAGCAATGGAGTTCACGAGGCGATGGACCCACTTGGAACGAATTGCTCTGGATGACACCAGTTTCGAGGTATTAATTCCCGAACTTTGCGGAGAAATGCATTGGCGTTCCAGTTACTTTTCTGCTTCAATGCATAAAGCGACGTTTTGTTAAGCAAGTAACTGGAACGCCAATGCATTTATCCGCTAAGTTCGGGAATTATTATCTCGAAACTGGTGTCATCCCGAGAATTCGTTCCAAGTGGGTCCATCGCCTCGTGAACTCCATGGCTACAATTTGCAAATTGCAATATGGGCCATCAGTTAATTAGTTCAAAATTTACTTAGTGAACTTTTGTTAATTAGTTGATTATGCATTTCAATTTCTTGTGCAAGTAATGTCCACCTATTTGAGTAGACCAGCTCATTAACCAGAATTGTACTATTTGCCACAGGCAACCTTTAAGAATTTTTGAAAGTGTTCGCTGAAACACCCGGTATACGTCATTGTGTGTATGGTGCATCTAATAACGTGTCCCGTACCTGCTGGAGCACTAGTTGTGGGCATTCCAGTTGTTCGCATGGCAGATTCAGTACCGGTATTCTTCGCATTGTCGCCTGCAGCGCGTGAAAAAAAAACCTCGTGACGCCAAACACCCCCCCTCCCCCCTCATAATCAATGCTCTGAAAAAAGTTACAATTTCTTAGAATACACGTGCTACGGAGAAATCATATGAGAACATCATAGAGTTTAAATGCTAACACTAAAACGAAAATACATCAAAACATTTTTTTTTTTAATTGCCGGGCCGCTGACGTTCACCGCTCAGTGTGTGAAATATTTTTTTCGGCAACTGTTTGCTGTGGTAGCGGGGAGCACAGAGCACAGATCGCTTACTAGTTGCAGCTTTATCGCTATTGCTGCATCGATTGCAGCTTCCAAACGCCTGCACGATAACAATTCTGAAATAGACATTTGCGTAACACGAAGTATTCCCTCTTTTCCCCCAACAAAACAAATGAAACGTGAATAGGTTAGCAAAGCTCGGATATTTTATTTGGAGCTCCTTCTAAGTGAGACCAAGCTAGTACTGCTCCATTCGGCGTAAACGCGAACAAGTCGGAATAAAGTGTAACGCGTTCATCAGTTTAACATTGGACACTCGGACGTCCAATTACGAACCTTTAATAAAGGTAAGGTCTTTATAGACTGCAATTACATTCCCCACGATGTTAGTCGTGATCATTTGTGTTGGTGGAGAAAGAAAATTTAGAAAAAAATTGTTTGATCCCTTTTTCGGATGAATTGGTCATAAGATGCATGGTGATGCTTGCGTGACATGCGTACACGGGACAGTTTTTCGCTGGAGCTCGGCAGAGAGCATTTCCGTGTTTTAAAAGAAAGAAATAAAGAAGAAAAAGGCACGAAGCTAGGAGGCAGCATGACATCGAGCAGACAGCTTCTACAATATATAGCCGCCTCCTTTTCTCCGGAGTAAAGTCCCTAGATATTTTTTTTTTGAAAATCAGGAAATCTAGGGACTTTACTCCGGAGTAGAGTGTACTAGAATGGGGAATCTACTCTATCCGGAGCCTATCCGCGCTTTCACTCCTGCACTCCAAGGTTGCCGGGCCCTTTAAAGACATCGTTTGGTTGCGGTAGCATTTATTATAGCGATGTCTTCGTGACTATCGACTCTCGCCACCCGCTCCCCACGCTCTTCTCTCTTCCGTACTATCCTCTTTGACAGCACCAGGGTCCGGTAAATCAATAGGCATCAATGTAGGGTGTATTTTTTACTTTATTTTTTACCTGCATAACTTTTTTTTTTTTTTTGCCTGTGGCAGATAGCCCAATTCTAACCATTGAGCTAAATTACTCGTTGAGACGGCCATTACTTCTAGGAGAAATCAAAGTACTTAACTAAGTAGTTACTTAATTACACTAATTACGTTTTCATTAATTACTTTAGGGCGCATATTTCAATCTATAAACTGTAGCTAGTGAGTTTGCAAGGCATGTCGGCTTGAAACGAATTTTGAGTGTCGCACGGGTTTTGAGATATGCGCCTTCAAACTTGCGGTAAAAGTTCACTGCTCCGCGTACTTTTTCAAATAAAACACTCTTTTATGCATTGAAGCAAAAAATTAACTGGAACGCCAACTTTTGTGCTTTCGTCGAACACTTTGAAAATTAATATATGGAAATTGGTGTAGTCCTGAGAATTCGTTCTAAGCGGATACGCCTTGCGAACTCACCCGCTGCAATTCGTAAATTGAAATGTGTACATGCCCTAAAGTTATTATTTAAGAAGTTAATTAGTGTAAATATGTTAAATATTTAATTAAGCAATTCGATATCTTGTAGAAGTAATTGCCTCATCGAGTTCAGTTGAGCTGAATGGTTATAATTGTGCTATCTGCCACACGCATTTTTTTTTATTTGGTGCAGCTAAAAAAAAGAGAAAAAAAAAGAAAGAAACATCTGGTATAGTGCATACCCTCAAGTATCATCATTCATTCAAATAACTTTATTGAGTACCCTGCGATTTGGTGGGGTGGGCCTGGACCCCGCCTAGGCTTCGGCCAAGGGTTGTTGGCACTTGGCGGCTTCCTCAGCTCGCTGGACGGCCCATAGTTGGTGCTACAGGTCCGAGCTGAGCAACGCAGACCACCAGCGCGCGCGGAGGCTGTCGCTGTTTGAGGCTGCATTACTGTTATCTTGTATTATACCCGTACATTCCCATGGGATATACTCATAGGGTGGCTCTAGCGTTTTTATTTTTTCTACAGTTCGCCCAATGGCATAAACTATTAAATATAGACAATGTCTGCACTTGTCAGTCGTGTATAAATTTGGGTGTATTAGGTGCACGATAGCTGGGGTTTGTAACTGCTGCCATTCGACAGACTTTGTTTTGGTTAATTTTGGGAGATGCGGCGGGAATGTGCGTCTCTGAAATCTGTGCTGTTGTGTAATTTCGTGAAATATGGTCGTTCGATCTTCCCACTCCCACTCGTCGGTAGTCGGTGAGGCCGAGCTAACCGAGTCCGTAAAAGCTCTCGAGACATGCGGTGCATGCGCCACCTCATTGGTACCGTCTGGTAGTGTGTCAGCGGGTGTCCAGATGAGATGGACACCTTTGTCGTGGTTATTACCTAATTTTAGGAGTCTTAGTGCCTCCGGGGAGATTCGACCGTTGGCGAAAAGTTTCGTATCGCCGTCTGGGAATCACTGATATGATTATGTCCGCTTGTGTTTGTGCTATGGCTAACGCGATAGCTATTTGCTCCGCGGTTTCTATGTGCGGCGTGGGGACTGTATAGCGCTCGTCGTGTATTTCCCGTCGTAATTTATTACCACTGCTGTGTAGCCGCGCTTGTGTCTGTCTCTAGCTGCGTCTACAAATGTAACCTCCTTGCTGATACCGAATTTATTCTGTATATCGCGTGCTATATATGCTTTCCCGCCTACCCTGATGGTGGGTGGGATGCATATTCTTGGGTATTGGAGGGACGGTTATCATGCCTCTGATGTGTATGGGTATATCTACTTTGACGCCATGTTGGGTATGATACCCTATACCTAGGCGATCCAATATCTGCCTACCTGTTTTAGTTTTGGACAGGCGTTCCTATTGTGTTATGCGTTGTGCCTCGATATGATCATCCAGTGTATTGTGTAGACCTATAGCTGCAGTAGTCTATCGTTGCTGGTGGTGATGGAGAGTCCGATTGCTTGCTTGTAGATTTTTCTGATTAAGCAGTCTAATTTGTATCTTTCTGACGAGTGCCATCGTAGGTACGATGATTCATGCTTCATGCAGTATCATGCTTCATATTAAAATGGAATAATCTACCCATTTCCTGGCTCCTACCCATAGTGGGTAGGAGCCAACTATGGGTACAGGAGCCACAACAACAACCACTCGATTCATTTCCACCCCTTCGCATGTGTATGCATATTCGCCTGCCTTTGCTGAGATTAAACCGGTGCTCGACGATACGCTACGGATGCTTAGATGAAGGCTTAAGAAAGATCAAGTAACGAAAGCGCGGTAGCACAAAGGAACGCCCGGCAGCGCATTCCTCTGGTCGAGCGCCGCCCGCCTTCGCCTCTCCATTCTGATGGCATCCTCACGTCCTTATCTCTGCCCCGCGAGGTGATGATTATCTCGCTTTCGCGCGCACTTATTCCTTTCGCGCACTGCCGCCGCCACCGCCGAACAATCGACTGCGCGCGCGCGACTAACGGAATTCTGCAACGCTTCGAGACCCAGATTGTTCTGCAGTGCGGACGTGACGGCGTCCCGAGCCCCGTCCAGCAGTCTCCGGCTCTATTTGTTCGTATAACGGACGGCCACGTGGCTTGTTGGGGATTCACCGCCACACTTTCTTTCTTTCTTTCTTTCTTTCTTTCTTTCTTTCTTCTTTCTTTCTTTCTTTCTTTCTTTCTTTCTTTCTTTCTCCTCTCCCTCTTTCCTTCTGTGTGTCTGATACCTTCGGTCTTCGTCCATCTTCCAGTCCGGCTTGTTTCTCTTGCCGCTTCTTTTGTTTCACCATGTTGTGCGGTGCACATTACTCCGCGTGATTATGCAGGGTAATTGGCGTTTGGGTTCACGCTCTTTCCCTCTCACCTCGTGGAAAGGGATGGGAAGGGTCACGACCGGCTCGCTTTCCTGCGCTGCTGCTGCTGCCGCGTGGCGCAGGCAGAGCGTTCGTCATGGCGGAGGCGCTTATAACTCTTGCGCACACTCTTTTACTCCGAGCTCGATGACTGTTCCCAGAGAAAGGGGCAATATAGCGGTGGTCAGTGACTAAGCCCGAAGGAGCTTCGTGCGTGCGTGACCGCGCCTTCTCTCGTGAAACTGTAATCGGCGTATAGGCCTCCGCGATCGGTTAAAGGCGAGGAGATCCGTGTGTACGAGCAAAAGCGCCCGGAGCTAAGCGGTGCGCGGCGCATAGTTTTCCGTTGGCAGAAGAGTTGTTTCTGCGGGAGGAAAGAAGAAAGAACGAAAAGAAACAGGATGGTGGTTGTGTAGTATAAGAAAATACAGCCGGCTAGCTGAGAACTGTGTCATGCGCGTGTTCGGGGCCATTGCTTGCTTCTTTCGCCGGTGTGGCTTCGTTTCTCTAATTAAACGAGCCCTACTTGGAAGAGCTAATTGTGCTCACTCGTCACTCTTTCCAATACCAACCATTTGTTCCATTCCTTGTGTCATTCTTTTCCTCCCTCTTGTTCGTTCTTGCTCGGCGCAGATGCAAGGTATCGTTCGCCTTCATTGCTTTTTTCTCCTATTTCGTTCGTGCTTCCATTGTGAGAACGGCTGCAACGTGAACGTGTGATCTCTGTTTATCCGGAACGCGTGCTTGAAATCTGTATAGTTAGTTATGCAAACTCGTGTGTGTGTGTGTGTGTGTGTGTGTGTGTGTGTGTGTGTGTGTGTGTGTGTGTGTGTGTGTGTGTGTGTGTGTGTGTGTGTGTGTGTGTGTGTGTGTGTGTGTGTGTGTGTGTGTGTGTGTGTGTGTGTGTGTGTGTGTGTGTGTGTGTGTGTGTGTGTGTGTGTGTGTTCGTTCAGGCCCGTGTACGACAAACACCGGCGGGTTACTTGAGAGCCTGCCACGTTGGCGGTTCCGCGCTGGCAGTCACGCGGTCGGATGCTTGTGTTGATTTTGCAGTCCCATCAGGATCCAGCTCCTGGTGGTGTTGCAGCTGGTGGCGTAACGTCTGACTCTGCATTTCAACATAACTTTTGGTGAGCCTGTTTCGCGTTGTCGCCTCGCTCAAAGTTCTTATTTATGCGAATGTATACAGTTTTGAACCGGTGCAATGATTTTATCCCGTTTGTATCGAATGAATTTCGCGCAAGTCGCGCTGCGTGCATCAGCGTCTGGCTACCGAGAGTTTTGATTATGCTGCAGGAGGAGATCGTGGCTTTAATATATAGCGCCAAAGGAAAACACAAATTGAGTCAATATGAGGATATACATTATTCGTCCAAATATCTGTTTTTGGTTTATTGGAGAAAAATATACGTGTCTTTTTAGTCAAGAGAATGATGGGGATATACTGTTTCCGTTCGTGATGAAAACAGCATGAACGACGCCGGCGCACGCAGAGGGTCGACACACGGAGACAAGCGCTGACACGAAACTATAGATTGTGTCCATCGCGTTAGTCACGCAGTCGTCCGCATGTCAATTCTGTTGCAAAGTTCTGTTCTTGAATTTCGCGCGAGAACGGCTTGGCACCGCTCAGGTCATAGCGATCGAATTTCATAGTATGTAATTATTGTCTTTTCGGCGTGGGAAAGCTTCTCAAAAAGTTTCTACATTGATAAGTTATAGCTTCACCCGCCGCGGTTGCTTAGTGGCTTTGGTGTTGCCCTCCTGAGCACGAGGTCGATCGCGGGATCAAATCCCGGCCACGGCGGCCGCATTCATTGTGGGCAAAATGCAAAAACGCACGTGTACTGTGCATTTGGGTATACGTTAAAGAACCACAGGTGGTCAAAATTAATACGGAGTGTTCTATAATCAGATCGTAGGTTTTGGCATATGAAACCTCAGAATTTAACTATCGCTTCAGGTGGCACTAGTGCCAATATCTATGACGTCACGGGCAACTTATGCGGGAATTTCGAGATGCCCCCCCCCCCCCCCCCCCTTTCGCCTTTCCTGTTTTCACGTCCTCTCTGACATAACAAACCTGCATTCAGCAATAGTGGTCTGTTTGCGGTTCCAGAGTTTTTGTACATACGTATGGCAATACAGCGACAAGTATTGAGCTGCGCTCACTCTTGCTGTGAGAGCAGGCTTGGCTGGTTAGCGAGCATAAAACGCAGAAACGAAAGCCGGTTGGCGACGCCGTCCTAAAGTTCCCACGCCGGCTCGCCGCGGCGTCATGGATTTTTGTCTGAATAACAAGACCAGATCTCGGAGGCTACGCTCTTGCGGGCCGCATGCGTCGGAACCGATTGGCGGACCGGAAACACGTCACGGGTGCCCTGTTTTAGATACCGCACTCAAGGAGGCCTGCAATGCATCCATAAGGGGGACCGTCGACTAATCCTAGCAAAATCCGCGAACTCTTCCTGCGCCGAAACCAGCCCAAATACGAAAAAAATTGCTCCGAATTTAGTGACGTCACACCGACGCTGAGGTTTCGGTTCCATAAAGGGGCCCTTCATTATCTCCATCAGTTAAGCAATGAACCCTGCTGCTCCGGATGAATGGGACTTGAGTTTTGACGGTCTAAAAGCGATGTAGATGACGGTTCAATAAAGAGCCCCTACATCGTCTCCATTAGTAAGCGACGAACCCTGCTTCCTCCAAATGAGTGGGACTCAAGTTTTGAAGGTCTGAAAGCGATGTATATAGATAGTGTTTCTCCTTAGCGTCTCGTTATAAAGACCGCTCGCATTCCGTTCCGTGTCCTGCCTGCTCTCCTCCCCGTCTCCGTCGCTGGTTCCTTCCATTCCGTCGACACGGCGGAAACGAACGACCATGCAAGTGGCGGCGCATTCCCCGTCTCTTTAATGGGGCCCGGTTCATCGTATTCGATTAGAGAGAGCTGGGCATGCGCGCGGCGGTGTATATAACAGCCGCCGCTGTAGCTTCTGCGCCCTGCAGACACGCGGAAGCGAGTCCATCGCGCGCGGAAGGCACCGTATGCGGGCGTCTTCCGCGCGCGCCTATGCTCGCCCCTGTGTACGTGTATATAAATAAGTGTATGCGCAGCCATTCGTTTTATAAGCCCGCCCGGTGTGTGCCTTCCTGCCTTCCCCGTATAGCATCACCTTTTCCTTTGGCGCTATGCAGCCGAGTGGGTTGCGCTCGCGAGAGTGTTTGTTTGTGTGTGTATGTGTGTATGGTGTTTGCATCGTATAACGCCCGTTCTCTCCAGAGGAAAGAAAAGTTTAGGGAAAGAAGTCACCGCCCAAGCACACCGTACCGATGGTTAACCAGCGAAGCTGAAGCGTGCGGCCCCGGTGTTTATGACTAGGTTAATCCCGTCAGTTCATTAAAGTCTTTCTCAACTATTGGTTACGTCTTTGTGTTTCTTGATGAGGTTTACACACACGTTCGGCTGCGACGGAGAGAACGACGTCACTGACGGTATGCCCGCAGTCCGCCGCTGTCTCTTGCGTTCGATGTCTCGAGTTTGCTCGGCGGCGTGGTTAGCAGCATACGCGTGCCATTGCCGCTTGCGATTCTTCGAAATGAAATTGCTTCAAAATTAAATCTGTCCGTTACGTATGGCAATGAATGGCTCATACCCCCGTAAGCGCGACCTCCCCATTACGACGACAGAAGAGAGAGAGAGACTTTAATGAACAAAAAATTTGAGGTCCCGTGGTTGGGGCCCCTATAGTCCAGGGCTCTCCACTGGCACGAGCGGCTCGCTGGGCTTGGTCCACTAGAGCCAGTTGGCTGTCCCGATCCACGTCCGCAAGTCGCGCCTCCCACTGCCTGTTAAAATCTTGTGTTTTTAGTTGTGTGGAGTTTATATGTGTCGGTCTGTTTGGGCATATCCACGGAAGTAAAATTATACGCTGGAATGATGAGCGGCAACGCAGCCAGCTGGCTAAGAATTGACGACGAACGCGGGAGCAGTGGCACGAGCGCGTTCGCGCGGTTGCGCCGAGTGGCGCCAACAACGTGCCACCTGTTGAAGAAGACGACGAAGCGCGAGCCACTGCTGATGATGATAGTTTCTGCGCACATTGGACGGACGGATTTTTGGTTTCGTCTAGCCATATATACAGCTAGCGTGTATTGTCCGCGCGGGTCTTGTTTCTCTGCTTGTAGCGCGACGCCATTGCTTAAAATACGGCACGATAGCGCAGACCAGAAGATGGACCAGAAGATGGATTTTCCGTGAACGGTAGACCCGCCGTGGTATAGCTTAGTGGCCATGGCGATGCACTGTTGCGCCCGAGGTCGCGAGTTCGACATTCCGGTCTTTCTTTCTTTGTATTGTCCTCCCGCTTAATTTAAGTGGTGTAAACAAGATATGGCTTCCCGCGGCGCGCCTGTTTCGCAACATGGTTCGTCTATATTTTTCACTTCTTCTGCAGCCGATGTATGGAACAAAATATGCAAACATTTCTTTTTTTCCGACAAATGTATACTACGTGTTCACCCACTGACACGTGAATTATCAAGCGGACTTGGGCGTCGTGGGCACGTAGCGCGCCCGCGTGTAATGACATGCGCTTTGAGAAACTGTCAGAGTTATGAGCACGCGCGTCGTGCTATACCACGGTCAGTTCAGCTGAAACGCAATGCTCCCGCGGATAACGAGAGACGCGTCTCTATATGTCTGCTCGACTATTGATTGAAATCAAACAGCATTATATGACTATATGTGAGGCGTTGATGGTATATCAGTTGATTTCCACATGAACTGGAGAAGAGAGAGGAAATTTGTTCAGGAAACGGCAGGGAAGCCGGCCTGAAGTTAACTCGCCTGCTACTCTGCTAGGGTGGAAATGGTAAGGAAGGAAAAGGGGTGGTAAGGGTTGACGATTACTGGCGGACATACGTAGTGGGAGCGCGAAAAAAAAAAACGTGGAATAACAATTGGTGTTTAACGTCCCAAATTATCTATGGCTAGAGGAATAGTGTATCAACTCTGGATTAATAGAGAGCTTTAATATACTACAGACGGACGTCCTGACTCCTAACGACACATACTCGAATAGCAGACAAAGTATCCGGGAACAGCAAACTCCGGTGGCAGCATCTTGCAATGTGACGCTGTAATCATGCATGTCATAACGCGGCACAGAATATTCTGCGCTGTATGATACTTCTCGGGGAAAGGAGACGGAAGCACCTTCGGCACGTTTCGTGATGACATGTATACGAACAAGCCCAAGTCACAACCATGATCTAGATTCTTTTGCGCCAGCAGTTAATCTGTTTCATTTCTGTCACCTGGGGCTCTTTCATGCCATAGCCATCGAGTCACTGCGGCGGCCATGGCCCTGTAGCAGAACTGTACGGGGCGTCACCTATACAGGAATGACACGTCTCACTTCCATCGCACCTGTCACACGGGGAGAAGTTTGTTTTAGAAAGTGTACGGCGTGTATATATAAACGCTCGTGCTCTTTCGTGCATGCATAATGCGTCCGCGCTGTGTGCGGCCATTTGTCTCCTTTCCAACTGCACGCGGGGGCGTTGGCGGCGCAAACCCATACAGAACTACCATGTCGGACACTTCAACGTCTCGTTCCTCTTACGGGACGGAAATAGCGAAACGAGGTTCGGAAGGGGGGCGCATATCTTTTCGTATACAGACGCCTGCGTTTTTGTCATTTTCATGCGTTTTCTCCTTCGCGCATTCGTATATATCTATAGCTGTCGAACCAACATGGGTGCGCTAACGCGGGCACCGCCCGTTCGCAGCCGAAGGCAACAGCAGCAGAACAGCTCTCAGTGCGAAAGATGCGAGCCCCACTTCAGAACCGCTTTCTTCGCCCGACATGTTCGTCTCGCCCCTCTTTCCTCGCGGTGGTACTTTCTATTTTATTGCTCGCGAGCTGGTTTGCATGCGTATTACACGTTAGCGATATCGCTCTGCGCGGGTGTGGTCGCCGTGCATACTAGATATAGGAGGTTGCAAGCGCACGGACCGAGAACTCCACGTCGTGTTCGCCACGTTTTTGACGTATAGGCGAAGCCAAAAACGTGGAGTGTTTCCGGCTCCTGCAATCGCGTTCAGCGCATGCAAGCCGTAAGAGCATAGCCTCAGAGATGAGTTTCTAACTTTTTAATAATAACTTTATTTATCATCGGGGTCGGTGGGGGATGTAGAGGTAACACATTTTGTCTTTTTGTCTTGCAGCGTTAACGTGATCAAGACATACATACATAACCAAACATGAAATATAAAAAAAGAGAAAGTAACAGAGCGGTAAGAAGTCACAGCATTCAAGTACACAATATTGCAGTTAGAATTTGGTACAAATTCGGATACATGGTGCAATGACAACAGTGCATGAATAAAACATACGCCGTAGCCATCTGTAATACAAACACCAATACATATGTAGTATCATCATAGAAAAATACAATAAGAACAATAAATAATAAAAGCAGTTGGTTGAGGATTTCAAGTAATACCCGAGGTGAAACATCGTAATTCCTTTATTGTTATTTGAAAAAGATTCCTACTCTGCTCCTTCTCTGAGGGAGCCGTCGCTGAATGGGGTAGGGATTTGCACATCGTCATCCGTGATGCCCGAGACGTTGCCATGACGACCTGTCCAGCGGTGACGCCTGGAAACAGGTCTACCCGCTGCCGTGGATGGCGGGTAGACCTATGGCGTTCTGCTGCCGCGGTACGAGGTCCCGAGTTCGATTACCGGCTGCAAAAAAATGCTCTCGGACTTTGATTTTTGGTGCTCGCTATAGAACTCCAGGTGGGCGGAATTAATTCGGAGTCTCCTCTATTTACGCGGTGTCCCTCGTAAACCGTGCGTTGTTTTGGAACGCTAAACCCCGTAATTTGATCTGTTTGGACGGCATGTCTAAGCGTGGCCGTCGTGTCTGCGGGATTGAGTAATGGTCAGCGTGACGCCCGAGGCGTTGCGCCAGATGACATGCAAACTTTGCTTTCTCTTTACTTTCAGTTACATTAACGACCGACGGCGAAAAGATGTCTGGTTGGCGAGTGAATGTGGCTGGAGACGGAAGGAGCACGTGTAGGGGATATTGGTGCACACACTAGTTGTGTGCACCTTACAGGTCTCACTTTCTTTCTTTCTTTCTTTCTTTCTTTCTTTCTTTCTTTCTTTCTTTCTTTCTTTCTTTCTTTCTTTCTTTCTTTCTTTCTTCCTTTCTTTCTTTCCTTCCTTCCTTCCTTACTTTCTATCTTTCTTTCTTTCTTTCTTTCTTTCTTTCTTTCTTTCTTTCTTTCTCTGGAGCCTGATGATAACTAAAACCATTCGACGGGCGCGAGAGGTGTAACGGATCGGGGAGGTAGGAGAAATGAAGTATAGGTGTCGTTGAATTGCCAGCACTACGGCATGTCATTCTCTTTTCACCGCGCCAGCGCGTATTCTGTTGTCGATCAGCCGATATGCAACCAGGCGAACTTCTCGCTTCGCGCGCGGAGAGAAATGATCGAGCGCGTGCACGCACGCGCGTAGCTGTCGTCATCGCCCTGTGGCCCGCGGTGTTACGCGGCGTTAATATTACCGCCACCGTCGCACGACGCGACGCAGCCGCTTCCGGCTTTTTTCGCTCGAACACGCATTTCCCGCGAATCGAGCGAGATCGAATTCCGCCGGTGGACGCATTGCGCCGCGAGGAATTGGGTCGTGTCCAATGAAACTCGCTTTCTGCATGTGTGCGCGTTCGTGTAGTGTGTGTGTGTGTGTGTGTGTGTGTGTGTGTGTGTGTGTGTGTGTGTGTGTGTGTGTGTGTGTGTGTGTGTGTGTGTGTGTGTGTGTGTGTGTGTGTGTGTGTGTGTGTGTGTGTGTGTGTGTGTGTGTGTGTGTGTGTGTGTGTGTGTTTAACAGCGGAACTGTTTAAGCCGGCCTTAATGTGTGCCGTCTGCCACTGCATTGCCTAGCAACCACGTCGCGGAGCGTCGCGCGCTATGCTTGGGAGAGAGAAAGAGAAAATGAGAGCGAGAGAGAGAAACAAATTGTAGCACCACCGACGAGGCAACGCGCAGAGGTGCTGCCGACGCCATCCGCGCTTCTCCGTTTCCCCGCTTTAGCGCCGAACGCTCGCGGTGTCCGTGAGTCGTGACTAGGGTTCCTCGATGCGTGCGCCCCCCTCCGCCGCCGTGGACGGCGGATGGGGGCGCACTCATCGAGGAACCCTAGTCGTGACTGCAGCAGGCGCCTCTGGCGGCGGCTCGGCCGAGCTCCCACCAGCTGCGCGCTACTGCGCATGCGCCGTGACGTCATCCCAGCGTGTCGTCTGCTGTGCACTGTGCATAGCTTTCGCCCCACTTCCCCTACGTGTGCTCGGACTGCAAGTGCTTCGCGAGGCGTTCCCCGATGCCACAGACCACGAGGAAATGCTTATGCACTTCGTATAACTTAGCATCACGTGGCATTACTTCGTATAACTTAGCATTACTTCGTATAGCCAGGACCAGCTAGGAACCGATCAGCGGAGCTGATCGGTTCCTAGCGCCACTAGTGCAAGCTACCCCGAATTTTGTTATATGTGTAGTGCGTACGTGTGTTTGTGTATGTCGTGAGTATGTAGAGTCTGCCACGAAAGTTTAGGGAACACGGCACTTACAATAAAGCTGAATTCCTGAGAACCCTGGGTACATAGCCTCGAAATCGAAGTGTGTGTGTGTGTGTGTGTGTGTGTGTGTGTGTGTGTGTGTGTGTGTGTGTGTGTGTGTGTGTGTGTGTGTGTGTGTGTGTGTGTGTGTGTGTGTGTGTGTGTGTGTGTGTGTGTGTGTGTGTGTGTGTGTGTGTGTGTGTGTGTCGCCTTTCCTAGCTGGTTCTGCAAGCTGTGGTGTTGCCGCTCTACATCTCGTGTGTGTGAGTAAATAACGTACTACCTCGATTCATTCTGCTGGAGGCGTATAAGCTCACGTCGTCTCTCACTTTGTTGGATGCCGCGTATTGTTCTTTGCCGGGCTTCGAATTGATAGCAGGGGCGTAAGCGCGCACGGAGTTTTGGCGAGCATTTATTTGTTGCCACTAATGAATAGCCGAGCGGGCCATGATTGTGAGTGCAATTGTACACAATTGTAATCGTGAACGCTACCGCAATCACGTCGGCTCGCCATAACGCGCCTCTTTGTGCTCTCACTTTTGTAGTCCCGTTTCTTGTGTTTTGTTTCCGTTTGTGTTTCTCAGCTTTTATTTTGACGGAACGATCACAGTGTTGTCGAGGTGCGTAATTGCAGCTGCGATAGAGCCGCCTCGGCAGGCACGAATTGCGGCCACTCATCGAGAGTCATTGTATTTCTTTTCGTCGTGAGGGGTGATACAGCTCGTAAAAAAAAAGAAAAGAAAAAAAGAAAAAAGAAACATAATAGTTAAAAGAGACGAAGAGGGACTAGTTTGAATTGCCGTATTAGAGCAATGTCGCGGTAGTGACAAATAATCGAATCTTACGTGAAGATGCTGTTTCGACAACTCCACATATCGAGATTGCGAGAACAATTCCGAAAGTTCCAGTCATTTTTGCTTTATTAGGCTCATAGAAGAATAAAACGCGCGCTTCCGAGGATGCCTCCCTCCGAGGACTCCTCTGGGGCCAGATTTAAAAGTTATCCGTCAATTTAACCGTACCGGAATCTTGTACCGAAACCGAAACGCTGTGCTATCGAAACCGAAACAGGGCCGGCACCGCGTGATCTGAGCGCGGTGTGCGGTCATCTCTGAGGCGGCGCGACTGGAGCGCCCCTTGTGACGTAATGCCCATGGATATATTCCGACGTCGCTTGCCTCGCGCTTCCGTTATTTTACAGGGAGAAAACGATGCCCGTTGGTTACTTCGTGGTTTTTACAGGTTCGCTTGTAGCTTTCAGCCAGGCTGTTTTCATTTACTGTGGATAACTTCAAGCTCACGAGCTTCTTTTTCTTCTAATACACCACCATTCGCTTCCGGAAATTGTTTTCTGGTAGAAGTGAAGCACAAGGAATGGACTGTGTTTGGAGTTGTACGCTTCAGGCAACTAATTATTTTTTACCCGTTCAGATATGTTAATATAAGTGGCCACCTAGGGCTTCGTTTCTAGCGGCTTCAATTTCTTTTCTTTTTTCCCCTCCTCTACGTCGTCTTTATCGCTCGCGCGCGTCTTTTCTCTTAACAGTATTTCAGTGTTTCAACCGTCCACGTGTGTTGTTAATTCGTGTATGTGTGGCGAACGTTGACGCTTTCGTTAGTGCGAGGACAGGAAAAACCACTTGTTTTGTTTAGCCTTAATGACGACTGGAAGTCCAAGTCTCTGAAAAGCGCCAACTTCGTCATGCAGGTAGGTATAATAGATTGAAGCAGTTTCGCTCGATGCATGCTGTGGTGCATTTCGTCGCACCTGTACTAGAGCGCGACGTCATTTTACGACGCACGTCAAAGCTAGAATTCTTCTTGTCTGAATTTTGGTCCAGTTCAAAAAGATTTTACCCACCCGAATTTCGTTTGCGTATCAGATTTCCTTCCCGTTTATTGGCGTTGTTTACGTCATTTCCATTAAAAAGGTTAGTCGTCATGCGAAATTATGCCACATATCATGCGCTTTAATAAGAAAACTTGCAGAACTGGAGGAAGGAAGAAGAAAAATTAAGGTCTCCTGCCTGTGACTGATGGCACGTCGTAGGCAAAATAGCTGGTGCTCATCAATCGCGCGTCGAGGGCCGGCGACCAATTCAATGTGTAAAAAAATGTGCGCCAGAACGCTCCCAACAATCGTCCTGAAAAAAGAAAAAATTATCCACATTAAGGATGTACTGCATCCCTGCCGGGATTCGAACCCGGGACCTTTGGATTAGAAGTCCAACGCGCTATCCACTGCGCTACAGGGACGGGGCCGGAGGGGGCGGTCGTAGGAGAGCATATCATTCACGGGCAGCATTTTTTCTATGCGCTGATCAAAAGTTCACATCGCGTTCCCGTCGCGATCATCACCCGCCACGCCGACCGAGTCCCGCCGCGCTTTTTCCCTTCGCGGAAGGCGAGGCCTAGCGATGTTGCCTGTCTGCCGGCGTGTGCGGTGCGCTACGCCGAGGCTCCTCGTTTGAGCGGCACTGGTGAGGATATACGGCCACGCTACGGTCAGCGATGATTCCAAAAGCGGGTGCCCGTGGGAGGTGGTGCTGCTAGTTGGCGAGCGTGAGGAACGACGATGTGCTGTTTCGCGAACTGGGCCTTAGGAGATCCGGCGGCGGCTCGGCAGCTAGCGAGGCGGGTAGTCGAAAAGCCTCATTTCTTGCACTGCCGCCGGCGGGGTTTGGGGCTCGTTTGTTTCTCGCCCGTTTCGCCTTTCGAGTTCCGACGACTTTTCCGACACGCTGTGTGCGCGAAGTGCGCGGCAGCGGTGTCGTCTGGCCGTTGTTTAAATTGTTTGTGGGAGGAAGAATGGGGCCCTGGCTGTTATGATGTTATGAAATCTCTCAGGTGTCAACGATCCGGTTATTGTTGTTGCATTTTCCCAAGCGCGCAGTGACTCGTTGCCGCCGTGAATAAGAAAACGCAGTTTAGTTCTAGAAAGCTCCGTAAGTAGAGAAAAAAAAAAAAGAAAAAAATATCCGTGCAATTTGATCGACCGTAACTGTGGGTCGGTGGCTGCGGTAAGTGCGACTTTTGTTGCTAGCAAATAATACAAAAAAAAATTGACGCAAGAGGGCATGATTTGCGTAGCTTGTTTTGCACCCTATTAGTTTAATTCTTGTCGAAAACGCATCTCCACTACTTCGAGCATTGGTACTCATATTAGCGCCGCAGAAAGTGCAGCACATGCGTACTCTGCACCGTGTGTAAGGTGATACAGTCAAACCCGGATATATCGAACCCGGATATATCGAATTATTTTGCATATGGAACAGCTGTAATATCCCCTTGAAAATGTCCGTGTATTTTTTTTAATTTTTTATATCGAATTACCTATATATATCGAACTTTTTTGTCATCCCCTGTCATCCCCATTTAAGATATCCGGGTTCGACTGTAGTATAATACAGGGGGACTGTCTCCTTCTGACGCATACCCCAGTCCAGCCAATCAGATCGTCCGCAGCAGACAAAATGGGCATGTCCACTAGGTCGACATTTACAGAATACCCCCACAGGTTTGGTTGTTTAGTGTCTCAATATTTGTTTTATAGGCTTGTTTATATTTGTTTGTCAATATTTCTTTTATAGGCTTGTTTTATAGCCATGGCAGCATATTTTCCCCCTTTTGTGCGCCTGGACAAGTTTGGTTAAACGTACGCAACCATAATCAGTTCCCGAGAGATTTCGCTGCTATGAAGTGAAGGAAATGTCACAAGTTATGTATGCCTGGTTACGTTGTTGTGTGCAGCGGTCAAGGTATGCCGACGACCAGCCTTGGTATTTTTACTGTGCCTGCAACGCGATGTATAGTAGTCAAATATATTTGTGGAATGCGAGGACTTCAACTTTTTCTGCTGGAACGAGCTAAACACGGATGTTATTTTCACTGATTAATTATTAATACACTTGGTTCAGAATGGCCTGATTGTTCGCAGATCCTTAGTGAAGCGTTGATTGCTTTATGGAAACTTGTTTCGGCCACAAAGGCGAAGGAAGCTTCTCCGTTGCTGTCAGCGCCATTATACTCTCGTTTATTATTTATTTATTTATTTATTTATTTATTTATTTATTTATTTATTTATTTATTTGTACGATTTCTTTTTATATGCCATGACAGATTATTTAGCGCTTTCCTTGGTTGTTGGTGGAGACAGCACGGATGTTTTCCATTCAGTCTTGTATAGACTGAAAAGTTGGTTTCCCTTACTATATAAAAATAATGCATGCAATGGAGTCATATGTGTGGCCAAGAATGAATAAAATGTTTGCTTACTATATCTGCTACATGTCTCTGGTATTTATTTATGCATTTATTTACTGCATTTACCCAGTGGGCATTACCGTAGGTGGTAATTGAACGTTTATGAACAAAATGTGCCTGTGTTAGAATCTCATCACAAAATAAGTACAGTACACTAGTATATAACTATACAGAAAGGTACACAAGAGACACAACGCAAAATACCAGTAAAGGCTACGTGTGGACTGAACAAAAAGTCTATTGATAATGTCATACATGAAGTATTTGTTTTATTGCGATAGCAATTATATGCACACTCCAAAGTGGATTTCCGCCATCGCCGTCGCCGTGAGGTTCCGTATGACGTCAACGGAGATGAAATCGTCGCCGCGCGCCGTATGCTGTATGTGCGAGTGAAAGGGCGCGAGGCACGCGCGCTTTCACGGGGAGCGAACGCACGGCGGAGAGCAAACGCGCGTTCTGCGCCGTGCTCCATGAAGGGCTGCAGAATTAAGCGTCTTTTTCCTCCTTTACAATCACTATATATATATATATATATATATATATATATATATATATATATATATATATATATATATATATATATAGCAAACGCGACTTCTTCCGCCGCGCGAAAGGCCGTGGGGGGACGGGAGGGAGGCAGGGGAGGCGTCGTTTAGCTGAGGCACCAAATGCCTATTTATATAAAAATGTGTCGCAGTTTCACCCGAAAGGCGAAGCATCAATTGCGATAGCAAATTAGTAGAGAGCTATAGGGAGTAAGGATAGTAGTTTTATCAGCTGTATAAACTTGGACGCGCAGAAGCACCAGCAGCGCACAGAACTGTTGTCGACGCCGTCAGCGTTTTTCCCGCGTTCGCACCAAACGAGCGCGGCGTTGGCGACTGCTGCCGGTGCCTCTGGGGACGACTCGGAGGTTTTCGACGAGATCAGAATGGGGCACTCGTCGAGCAGCGTCGGAAATCTTACCCACGGGCAAAACGCTGACGGCGTCGACAACAGTTCTGCGCGCTGCTGGTGCTTCTGCATGTCCAAGTTTATACAGCTGATAAAACTACTATCCTTACTCCCTATATATAGCTCTCTACTAATTTGCTATCGCAATTGATGCTTCGCCTTTCAGGTGAAACTGCGGCATTTATTTCGTTATTCGTCCCTTTTTACAGCGAAGCAGTTAAGGGCTCACTCTTCGATGGTCGCGTCCGGTAATAGAAAAAACTCTCATTGGCCGTATGCTGTATGTGCCAGTGAAAGCGCGCGAGGGCGAGGGACGCGCGCTTTCACGGGGAGCGAACGCACGGCGGAGAGTATACATAGTAGTGATTTATTAATGATAAGTGGTTCTTGAGGGAAAGGGAAAGGTTGGCGCTATCTTCTGCAGCCCTTGAGGGAGCACGGCTCAGCGCCAACGGGGAGGGGTAAGTGGGAGCGAAAGAAGGGATAGAGTGGAGTCGCCATGGCTGGGCGAAGCAAAACCGGCCGGCATAGGCGGCACGTATCAGGCCGAGATGGAAGGCCTTGGTGTGCTGCAGAGTCTGCAGGGGTGTTGTGCCAGGCCGGTCAGGCCCGGGGTGGGGTGGGAGGCCGTGAGGCCTTCCCGCTTGTAGAAATGTCCTTAGAGGCGTGCGGAGAGCCCTGACGACTCAAGGAACTCCACGACGCCTCGAAGTGCAGAAAGGTGGTGTCGGCCGGGGAAGAGGAGATCTTCCTCCTTGCCAGAGGGGAGGCCCAGGCGGCGGAACTCCCGCAGGAGTGGGCCCCGCTGCTGGAGGTACGCCGGGCAGGCCAGCAGGAGATGTTCGATCGTCTCCGGCTCCCCGCAGGAGCTGCAGGCCGGGGACGTCGCTCGTCCCAGTCGGTAGCTGCGTGCTGCCGTCCAGCTGCAGCCGATGCGGAGCCGGAGAAGGAGCGAGGTCTCCCTGCGAGCCAGGCCTCGCTGGGGGAGTGGTCGTGGGGGGCATCCCAGTGCCACCCGTTTGTCTGGGTGGTGGGTCGCCAGGTGTCGCCGCAGCCTCAGTTCAGACTTCCCAGTGGAAGGGGATCGAGCGGTGGGCGAGGAGGGCATCGAGGCACCATAGACTGGGTGTGCGTGCCCGCTCTTCCATAGATGGCTATATATGTAAGCTGGTTCGTTATACAAGTTCTGTCATCTGTCTTAGCTATTCGGCAAGACTGCGACGCTGGCAGCCTCTGTGGCTGCTGACGTAGCAGCAAGGAGCAGTAAGCTAAAGTCCCTAGATGTTCTGCTCTCATAAAAAAAAAAAATCTAGGGACTTTACAGTATGCAGCTGCAGCCACGACGCGAAATAAGCGTCATCTTCTTTAATAAAATCACTACTACTACTCTCCCAACGCCGTTAAACGCCGTTCCGTCACGTAACCAGCGTTTTGACAGCGGTTGTGTGCGGTCACACAAACAACGCGCACAACTGTTGTCGACGGCGGCGGCGTTTTGCCCGCGTTCGCACCGAACGCGCGCGGCGTTGGTGACGTGTTTATGAAGAACGTGCCAACCTTTGCCGTACACATATATGGCGGTGTACCGTAGTCCCTGTGGTCACTAAATAAATGAAAACCACCGGATCATATATATTTTTCATTCTTTATTAGTTCAAATAACCAATTACACCATCACATCTTAATAGTCATAATTGGAAATACGTAATTCCCACCCTATAATACAGCTCCGCTGGTCTTCCATCTCCACCTCCAGTGGAAGGACTGACAGTTTTTTTTTAGTTAACTTGTTCTGCGGGTGGTTTAGTCACCTAGCAACACCCGTCTGATGTGGGCCCTTTCTGCAGCAGAGACGATGATGTCCACACTGCACAGTATTCTGTGCGCACGACACAGGCACATGAAGTGAACACCACTATGTTGGCTTTCGCGTAGGTTGCTCTGAAAGTGTAAATGTCTTGTAGTAGACAGCTCCGTTGTAAGGGTCAGTCCCGTTGTAAGGGTCAATAAATATTTGTGTCTCTGTCCTGCGAGCCAATTTACTTTTCATTTACACGACTGACTTACATTCCTACGACTGCACTCGTACGCGATCTTCCTGAAGCAGCGAATGAGACGATGTAGATCCGTTCGGAAGCCCAATGTTCACGGCACCTTGCATGGCATCCCGGCGTGTTGTTTTCGCAGGTACAACTGATTCGCCCACGTGGCCATCGTGGTGACCACGTTGCAAAGCACCGATATGGAGTTCGGTGTACGTGAACGTGTCGAACAGTGCATTACATTTCTGAAGCACTCTTCGCGGAGAAACAACGTTGGTACTACGAAGAACCCTTTCGCTCTGTGTACCTGGACTAATGTTTCTAGATAAACTTTCATTAAAAGGCTCTCATCCGGTGACCTTTACACGGACGCGTCAGGTTCGGTGGCTTCAACTTTTACTCACACTAAGAGCAAATATCGCGCTCTTTCATAGTGAATTAACTCGGCGAACAAACTAAAAACAGACTCGGTGAACAGTAGTGGTTCGACGTGGCTTCGTGGTGATATCTTTTTTTTTTATTGATTGATTAACGTCAAGGATTTTTTAAATGCACGATTTTTAGAGAACACAAGGGTGTGGCAGCGGGCGCAGTAGCCGCCTCGCTTCTCACCTGGCCAAATATGAGAACCGAGAGGGTGTCATGTCAAGAAGAGGTGCAGGTTATGAAATAATAAGAAGGTTGCGAAAGATGTAAGGAAAGGAGATAGGGTAGAGATAAATGTTCCGAACGCGGGGGTAGTGCATGCAAGAGTCCTCGAGTCCTATCTATATCGAGTCCTCTTGCGACGCTATTGTCTTCGCAACAAAACTGCAGCGTGAATATCGCCGACGATATTCACAGTATGACGAAAGCACCTAAAAACACTGGCACATGAAAGATTCGTGTAAACTACAATAAACAGCACAGCATGAAGGGCATTCCATCATGTTCTATATTTTGCGTATATGGTATGGTATGGTATGATAAACTTTATTCAGGTCCTGAAGCTCAACCCTTAGGATGACGCAGGCGGCTCCCACGTCGGGACAGTAAGGTTTAACCTTACCGCCGTGTCGTGGGCCTTCTGGACGGCCTGTACTTGATCTAAAAGCACTCCACTGTGAAGCACTCGCCGCCACCAGTCTCTTTCCTTGTCGCAGTCTGTGAAAGCCACAGGACATTGCTAAAGCATGTGATCCAGAGTAATGATGCCATAACACTTCTCGCAATTGATTGGTACCTATCTTTCTGGATTATAGCTTGTTAATAAAGTTTGGACTAGGATAAGTTCTTGTCTGTAACAATCTCAGAGTCACCGCTTGAGCTCTATTGAGCTTAGCGTGTGGCACTGGGAATTCCCTTTTGTTCATGTAGTAATGCTTCGTAACTTCATTATGTGTAAGTAACCGGTTCCTGTTCTCCTCCAGCATATTATTGGGGTCATGGTCGCGTAGTGCACGGATAGCAAGTCTTCGTGTAGCTGCGTTAGCCATCTCGTTCAAATTTCTCCGAGATGGATCGACAGACCCCATGTGTGCAGGAAACCGGCGGATTTTGATCCCTTGGCTGTCCATCTAACCGATCAGCTGGGCAGCCCTTTTGGTTGCAAAGCCTTTGGTAAAGTGTCTAATAGCCATCTTAGAGTCACTGTAAATTCGCGTCCACTTATTATTCCTTAAAGCCAATGCTATCGCTACTTGTTCCGCGACTGTCGCTTCTTTAGTGATGATTGTAATAGCATCCCGAGTGATTCCATCTGCATCTACTACTACTGCCGTAAAGGCTTGCTTTCCTCTGACCCATGCAACATCCACAAAAGCCGCGTGTTCTCTGTCCTGTTCTATCTCCTGCAGGAGAGCTATGGCCCTTGCCTTTCTTCTTTCCAGGTTGTGCACCGGGTGCATATTTCTGGGAAAAGGAGTCGTCTTGATGGTCTCTCTTATGCTATATTTTAGTTCTACTGTGTCTTCCGAATTTTTGGATTCGCTTGGGTACCAGCTTACCTATTCGAGTATTGCTCTACCTGACCTTGTTTCGGAAAGCCTCTCTCTGTGGGCAATTTGCTGAGCTTGAATTATTTCGGCTATTGTGTTGTGGAGCCCTAGTTTCATTAATTTATCATCCGGCGTGCTAACCGGCAATCCCACTGTTGTTTTGACAAGCCTTTTAATTAATCTGTTCAACTTCTTTAGCTCTGTCTGTGTCCATCTAAGCATCCCTGCTACATATGAGAAGTGACACAAGGCGAAAGCGCGGACCAGTCTCATGGCGCTCTCCTCTCCCAACCCTCTGTGTCCTTTAGTGATTATCCTTAGCATATGGTTGTGAAAGTTTAAGAAAAATAGGGCAGTTTGGTTACTTCTGTACCCGGTGCAGTTATTTTTTTTTCCTGGCTGGTATAATTGATAACTGCAATGGGTTTGGTTTATGATAGAGGTGATTGTCATCGCTTACTTCATTTCTTTAACGCGTTCCACACTAGTGCAGGGTTATACTTGCGGTGGATCGAGCGGGACTTCATTGTCATCCACCCTCTTACACCCCGCCCCCTACCGCAATAATTGTCCTAGCTGTTCTTATAAAGCGCGAGATCGTGGCTTGAGTTCCGAAACAGCGATGGCCTCATTCCGATCGGGGGTGAAATGGTACAGCGCTCGTGTCCCGAGGTGCGAATGCAAATCCAAGCCCCCTCCCCGGTCTGGTCAAAATTAATCCGAAATAAACTCCGTAGAATCGCTCATAGTCCTGTTATTACAATTGGGAAGTGAAAAGCACTAAATCGGTTTTTTTTTTACTGATTAAGTATTATTCGAAACTCGAATTTCTCAGAATTTGCGGTCATGGATCGATAAGAAGGAGAAATTAAGGTGAAAGTTCCATTTTCTTTTTTAATTTCACGCCGAAACCCCAACGCTGGCACGTCAGTATGACGTCAAGGAGGTCAAAATATAGTTTCGTATTTGGGTAGTTGCGGAAGTTCGATCCTAAAACTCGTTAGGTTCATTCTTAGAATTTTGTTTAGAAAACTGTGTACCCATAAAGAATTACTGGGCCCGAGGAGAGGTCATCAAAATCCACGACGTTACTTCGAGCTATAGTGTGGGAATTTCAAGGCGCGTGGCGCCACCAGTATTTTGATTTTGCTGCTTTTCTGGCTTACGAAGCCTTCTCTCTCGGTAAGTAGGTTTTTTTTTTGTATTGTAGAAGTTTAATTCAGTAATACGAATGCATTGGCACGACTGGGCTAGGATATCGTCCACTGTCTGTGCAGACGCTCTAAGTGGAACGCCATCCCCATCGGTCGTCGAACACAAAGCAATGAAGCGCATGAAGCCAACAGAAGCCAATTAAATGATCTTGGTGGGGCTGTAACTAAAAACTAAAAAAAAAGGAAAAAGAAAAGAACGCAATAGTACCCCTTAGTTAAATATTACTCTGCTCGCACGAAGTAGTAAGTGCACTTTTATGCTTTTTGAGTGCAACTGGCCTGTGTCCTGATACTATAGATGTGACGCTGTCCTTGCGCGTTCAACCGCGTCGTTCCTCTCTTTTAATGCGAAGCATTCTAGTGGAATGTAGACCGCTTTTTCCTGCCGGGTATCTGACCATTGTCTTGGGCCGATCTCGAAGGCAGTGAAGCTTAACACAGCGTCTCAAACATTGACCTATAGGACTGAATTTGGAGCGTGCAGCTGTTATGAAACGCGCAGATAGCTCTTAGGGTGACCTTTAGATCCGGTAGTGCGCCGTTGAAACAGTGTGCAATCACTTATCGCTTGAAAAATTCGCTGTCCGATTTTAGCACACTTCATTTAATTGTACACGTTACAGAAAAAAAAGGTAACCGATTACAATTACAGTTACTAAACTGTAATTGATTGCAGTTAACAGTTACTACCCCAGAAACGTAATTGAGGAATAACTAAAAACTAATCAATTACATCTACGTTACTTACCTCCGAACTTTTATTAACATTGCACAGATATAGTAATTAGAACGAGCTGGCCTAGCACACTCAGTGCGTCTTTAAATTTGCAGCCCTTCGCACATTGCTTGTCTTCACTAAAAGTTGATTTTCGATATTTTCGTCGGTCATCTTCCCTCGTTTTGTTGTGAGGACAGCATCAGCGATGTTGAAAACTCGTTCGATGTGTGCGCTGGAGGGAAGGGAGGTGTTGTTATAATGTATACTAACACCATGCGCACAAGACTGCGGTTATTATCAACGCTGCGACCCCCTCGTTTGGGTACTCTATGAAGCGGAGCGCCTCTTTATATGTTGCTGGAGATTGGCATATAGGGTGAGCGAAAAGCTGGAAAAATCGTCTGTGTGTGGTTTTTATGACATTAACGTCCGAAGTGGCCGTTGCTATCGATCGATCGCATATGATTCTCCGTTCAATTCGTCGGCCAACATCAGGGGACGTATTCTGTGACGAACACTTTCGGCGACAGTGTCGCCTTGGCAATAGTATATTGCCGAGGGGCGCGCCGATTGGCTGGTTGAGCAAAATTGGATGACGTAGTGCTCAACCAGCCAATCAGCTCATCTGATTTTGCTCAACCAGCCAATCAGTGCGCGCCTAATGTCCAAGGCGTGGCCAAGGCGATAGTATCGCCGAAGTGGATCGTCGCAGAATACGTCCCATGGTTGAACGTTGTAAGATGGGGAAACAAACACTGGGCGCCCGAATTTGCCTGTCTGAGCATGCGCTTCCACGAGGATGCTGCGTGGCACCACCGCGAGCGCTTTTACTGTAGTCCCTAACAAATTCAAGTTCTCAAAGCAGCGTCGCCTATTATAGCATGTTTCGTCAATAAAGCAACTGCATTACATGTAATTGGTTCCCGAAAAAAAAATAACTGAATTACAGTGCAGCGTTACCGACTAAAAAGAGTAATCGACCAATTGCAACTACCAAAAGTGTAATTGATCACAAATAATTTCTTATAATTCGGGGCATACAAGCCTGAATTGTAGGTGTTACGCAATTGGGTTCTTCCACACGTGCGCGTTGACGTCAGCAATGACGCACATTGAGCTTGCTCCGCCCTAACCGGTGAATACACCAGTTAAACCACCCGTGAGGTCACCGGTCAAGACACTGCCGAAACCACAATCAGTGTACCGATGGATATTGATTAAATATGTGAAGTGATGTACATATGCGTAAATTTACGTACCCGGACAATGTAAAATTGTACATAATCATCATCTCTAACCATGCAATGTCATATGAACATTCCATCTTCACAACCTTCGGTGTGCGTTTCTCTTCAGAAAATTACCATGGTTCGTGAGCACTCTCCTATATACTCTACCAAACAATGTTTCGCATTACACGGCGTGGTTGCTAGAGGCTAGGGGGTCGCGCTTAAGCACGAGGTCGCGGGATCAAATCCCGGCCATTGGGGGTGAAATTTCATTGGGGGCGAAATGCAAGAATGCCCGTACAATGAGTGCACATTAAAGAACCCCAGGGGGTCAAAATTAATCCAGAGTCCCCCACGAAGGCGTGCCTCATAATGAGATCGTGCGTTTGGTACGTAAAACCCAAGAATGTAATTTAATTAACCTTTCGCTGTACGTAGCGCTCACCGGGAGTTTGGGGCTGCCAATATTTTTAATTTCCCCTCCCCCACCATATATGAGTAGCCAAGCAAACGCTCTACTGTTTAACATCCCTGCCCTGTTAATTGTGAAATAGATTTTCTCTCTCAACTATCAATCGCTGATTCGGTCGTCCACATCAATCTGTGAAGCATGCTACCAGCTCCACTGTATATATTCAGGACACATGAAATAAAGGCATGCACCACAAACGCCTATAATGGCACTCGTGCGCGGTAAACGTTTAGTATGGCTTCTGGCTGCTGTAGCTTTGTGTAAAATAAGCAACAGCTGTATAGCGCAGCGTTTTGTGGTGTATGCACCTACTCTTTGCTTCCCGTCTACTTGCTCCAGTAACATGTTTCACAGTACTGATTTGCTCAACTGTCCCGTCTACCAGTACTGGATCACACCGAATGACCTCCCTCCGCTGTTGCACGAAGGCAGGACGTCTACGAAAGGTAAGAGACGGGCTGCGTTATTCGCAAGAGGGTGCTTAGAACGCACTCTGCTCGCTTTCTGTGGACAGAAAGCACGTGGCCCGCTGAGGTCATCTGTGCGGCAAATAGGTCCCGTAAACAGAAGCGGAAATATGCGAATCAGGAACGTTATCAGGTCGAAAGGCAATGTCTCATAAGTCGGCGAACTCATAAGTCGACTCACTTATACCCCTGTCACACGGACAGCCTTAACCGAGGTTAAGCTAACTACGGTTACGGCTGACCGCAGTTACCGCTAGCTACACGGCAGGCGTAACCGTAGTTAGCCCCCTAACCATGGTTATCGCAAACCGAGCTTGGTAACCTCGGTTTACTCTCGCAAACCGACGAACAGGCAAGATGGCGGACGCCATGGCAATTGCGAGTGCACCAGCGTCGTCCGAAATCGCAATGAGCCAAAGGCGCAGTAACTGGTCCGACGCTACAACAAGGACATTTATACGCGTTTGGATTACCTTACCGCACTGCGGTCGAACACAAGGAATGCCCGAAATATGCTAAAACTCGAATCACACACACAAACCACTTGAGCACAGAAAACACACGACGTGAATTATTCTCAGCAAAGCCTACTGGCCATACGACACTTGTAACCTTTAGCAGAGGAAATAATGCGCACAAACTGCTAACACACCGCAGCTACCACGCACAACAAAAATAAACGCAATGGAATGCGCTGGCTCTCGTAAAGGCTACTAACCGGCTACAAGCCACTGTAAACCGGCTAAAGCAACCAGTGTTGATAGACTTAATGTGAAACTCGCCAAGTTCATTAACATTATTTAGTTATAAAGGCTTGTAGTATTGAAAATGTGAGCGTATATTTTATTGCAACATTTATCTGCATGCTGGTTATTATTTCTTTATTATACACAGTCAACTTCGCGCAAAATATTTTGCACACATGAGGACCACGTGATTGCATCGGTTTGCTTAACCAAGTCCGTGTAGCAATGGCAGACCGCGCTCGCGTTAACCACGGTTAACCCTGTAAACCATGGTTAAGCTTAACCGCGGTTATATCTGCTCGTGTGACAGGGGTATTAGAGTATAACTGAGTCGCGTGTCCTCTCGATTAAGTTCGAAACAAACATGTGAAATCTGGTAACCTTATTTCATGCTATAAATTACTCGGGAAACCACATTAGCACACTTTCCATGGCGCGGGGAGAAACAATATTTAAATTCATGGTGTAGCATTTTATCAAGCTATACTTGTCATTGTGAAATCAGATGTGCTTAAATGAGTTTCATTTTCAGCTTTCATTTCACGTTTTGTATTCACTGTGTGTCACCCAATCTTGTATAGCTGACGTGCGCATGCGAATAATAAACAGTTGAAAGTTTGCACACTGACATGTGTGTCCGTTTCATTTATTTGGCCTTGTGAACAGTATAGCGTATATAGTAAACAGAACGATGTTATACCAACTATACCCCCAGTGGAAGCCTTGTTGGTAAAAATATATTATATATTTGGCGTCCTTCGTTTTGAGGTAGAACCCGATAAGTTACCCGATAAGTTTACCCTATAATTTACCCGAATTTACCCGATAAAACCGATTTTTGCACCCCGAACAAAATGATAAAAAAAATCGAGTTAAACAAGACTTCCCCGAAGTTTGCCTTTTCGTAAATAATAATAATAAATGCGGGTGTTACAAAACTACAATGAAAGCTGCCCACCTTCTGCGAGTAAATGGTCAGGATATATCATAACATTAACATTATTAATATATGGATATGGTACATGCTTCGTTTTCCCTTAACAATTGAGCGAAAACGGGCGTATATTAAAATATAATATATTCAACGTCTGCGGATGTTGAGTGAACGAAAGCTTTTTAGTAGCAGCGTTTACACGAATACGATAACAGCGCATTACATCGCATTTACCGCAAGCCACATATACGAGTATGTAAACGACGGTAATGCACTAGGAAAGGAATTAACCCAGCGCTGACGTTGCTCTCTTGCGAACGGTACACATATATAGCTGCGGCGTTGAGAAGTTGTGTACCCTACTATATTAAGTTATAAAGAACGATGGCTGATTCGTCTATTCGGTATTACATTAATTCTGTCGGAAGAATGCATATTAAGAACCACTAAAACAAGACAACAAAAGAGAACGAAAGTCCCGACAAGTCTGTCCGCCCCCCCCCCCCCCCTTCCCCTCCCTTCCTTTTTAAAAAAAAATAAAATGAACATAGAAATGATTCCACTGCATAGGATAATGTAGATCGACGACTGGTTGTAAGACAAAGCAAAGTATTCTGCCTCCTGCCAAGCATGTCCGTGTGCAGTACTTTTCGCACTTTTTTTTTTCCTTGTTAAAAAAGTGTAGAGAACAAAGTAACGAACGGATCGCCAAACTCGACTCTATTTGTTGTTTTTGTTAGCGTGGTTTCTTTTAAATGCCCTAGTATCGCCTGGCAACGAGGACTGGTAGAGATGAGTAGCGTTACACGATTGTGATTTACGCGATTGTGATTGCGTGTGATTTCACTTGCTTAAATAGAACGCTTGTGCCCGAATACACGCAGTAGCGAATACGCGCAGAATTTCCGCGCGACTGGCCGCTCGAGGCACTTTGCGTGTATTCGCGGTCTTCTTTCACGCTCGGAAAAACACTTTTATGTAGCCCGTATTGAGCAACAGGAAGCTGTATGCGGAGTTTTTCATGTTGCTCTACAACTTTCTCATTGACACATTGATAATTAGAACAGTACTTCTCGAGTTATATAATTAATTACAGTTACCTATTTAAATCTCAGTAACGAAAAAGTTACTGGCGGCTATCTCCACTGTACTGGAAACAATACGCACTAGGTTTGCTCCGCGTAACGCCGTTCCTCTTTTTTTTTTTTTTAATCGTGCTGCGTGATAGCTGGGACACCCTGTATAGTGCGCATATATTCGTGTGCGCCCATTCACTTATTCTTGACACGTCGGCGATAGAGTGGGCGTAAGTTTTCCTGCCAGTTGGGATAGATGTGTATAGATAACGTGAGCGAAACTTACTATGACAGGAAGCGGCGCTACTTCCTTTGTCATTGTTTAACGAGTGGTACTCACACTTGCCGACGTTCTGGGGTTGAAGCCCTTCCTTTGAAGGTTAGCTATACAAGGCTGGCGGATGAGCAAATTTCTGTATCCTCGAGGAAATCCGTACATCTCGAAGCGCCCGTAACACGTTCGGACAGTTGCAGCAGCGGTCCACGAACTTGGTCACACAGATTCATTCCATTCCTTAACATGCCAGTCACTATTTTTGCAGCCAACTATACTGCACACGTCTTCAATCCACATGATTCAGTCTAGCATGATTGGAGCACAGTGTGCTAGCGAAAACTCAGTTGCATTTCCGACAGCTGATCGCACAGAAGCAAGGTAGAAGCGGCAATGGTTTCGTATTCGTGCGCGGTCGCTGAGGAGACGTATGGCGCGCCGCCGTAAGCGCCATCTCGTTTCTCTAAAGCAAACTGCTCCGCGAAAAGGGTCAATACATGCTTCCCAATGTCCCGACTTAATTGTAGGTTTATATTTCGTGGAGAGGGGTGTCATGGTGAGTGCAATGTTTGACGAATTTTTCACGTACTTGGCCTAACTCTAAGATTCGGAAATAGTGACTGAACCGTTGTTTTCTTCTCTCTTCCTCTCTTTTCATTTTTTTTTTCGTGGGTATAATACGACCTTCATGCTTGGTTTCTGCGTTTCTCAGTGAATTGAAGAAAGCAGTTTGTTTATATTTGGCGAAAGCGACGGAGTACGTTAACGATAATGCGTCGGCAGGTTTCAAATTGTGCGGACTAATATTACGGCTTTTACAGTAAATTACGTATGCAAGCGATCCAGAGCTTTATAATTGTGTTTTACGATCGCAGAATTTTTGTCGCTACCCTGGGAAAATTGTGAGGGCAACCGAGGTCAAATTTAGTGAAAATGAGGGAGGGATCGTCTATGACCAATGCTCTGAAGAAGTAAACATCGTGTGGACGGTTTACTGCCTTTGTAAAAATTCCTTAATATTTCCTTGCAAAAATTCCTTGCTCGAAAGCGTTGTATGCTGGCAAGTTTTCAACTGAACAGTCGTATACGGGCAACGCTGTCAAGTATGTGATTTAATTACAGGTAACTGGACCTCTTCTTGCAACTGCTAGAATTAAACAGCATCGCTGGAAATTCGGTTGTGATTCTGCAAGGCAGCACAAGTCTGCTGTAATTTTGTCATTTACAAAGCCCTACGGAGTTCTCTCTCCCTATTCTTTTTTGTATTTTATTGTACAGTATTATACAAGGGTAATTTGCTAATACGGCTCAAATAATGTTCCTCTTTTTTTTAAACAAACGTGCTTCAGAGAAACTGGGGACAGCGCACTAAGGGGTGGAAGGGAGTACTAAAGGCGTCATGTTAAATGGGGGAAGCATGCAGATCCTAACGTTAAAGAAGCTAGAGCTCTTGGCCTGGCTTAGCAAACAAGGGTTAATGTTCTGGCAAACAATGAACTTGAAGGAAGAATAGTGGGCAGCAAATGTGCAGTCTCGAAACGCGTGACCAGTGGTCTTTTGGAGTACTGTGACGAATGTGGAGGGAATGGCAACTCAGCCGGGGCTGGAGGGACATACAGTTGTGTGATTACGCTATCCGAAGTGTAGGCCATGTCACTGCGAACGGCCAGAGAAACCTGTTTTTCTATTTGCGGCAAGATGCGATATGCCTCGTAAACCCACTTCCTGCAGCTAATTACATTCAGTAGGTGCCTGTCGCAGTATACATGGCGGCGCAAGTCCAGATTTTCGCGTAGATGACGCTAGACACAGTTAATTGTAGAAAAGCTTGTAATGGAATTTAGTCCTGCAGTAAGCTTCACTAATAATTAACGACCACGTTGAAGCGTTGTAAGAAGATTCCAGTTTTGTTTGCTAGTTTCGTTCTTATGATTTGCATCCCTTCTTTTCTAGCGTTGGTGACGCGTTGGTCTGCAGCATGCTTTGTACTTAAGCTATCACCGTGAGGTGGTCGAATTTCATCATCAATTACAAAGGTATATTATACACCGCATTTGCGTTAGTGCCTTTGTAGCGAAGCGTTGGAACTCTGAAGTGGGTCGTCCGCTCCAGCGCCTTCTTGTGGGTCGTTTTCTTCGGCTCTCGAGCGCCGCTCGTGCTGAGAGTCTGTGCTGCGCTTTTTGGACTGTCGCCCTTGCGAATAAAAAGATAATAAGAGAATAAAATTCAATTCTATTCAACTCTGTGCCAGCGTTATGAGGAGCTACGCCGGCAGCGGTCGTTGACCCGTCGGCCGCCAACACAGGACGCAGATCTCGCTCGCTTGTCAACCGTTTTTGACCACACCACCTTGCTGGCAGAAATGAAGACATTTGTGCGCGAAGAAATTGCACGCCAGCTCTCTCTGCTGCCCTTTGCTCACCCGCAGCATGTGGAACAGCCATCAACCACACTCCCGCCTCCCCTCCGCCGAGTGATTGAACATGATATCGCCGAAGTCATGCCCAATTACCACCAGCGCCCTCCGGCACCGGCGCCACTTAGCTACGCTCACGTTGTCGCCAGGCCAGCCCAACTCCGTTTAGTTACGCCGAAGCCGTCGCTGGACCTCAGTCGTTCGAAGCGGTTGTGCCGCCTACGTACGCCGATGTCCCTAGGCTCCGTGTGCAGCCCACCATGCAGCCATATCAGCAGCCGCTACGTCCATCGCGTCCTGAGTCATGGGTTGGACCCTCTCCGGCAAACCGTTGGCGCACTTCCGACAACCGTCCCATATGCTTTGCGTGTGGTTACGCCGGCCATGTTGCACGTTTTTGCAATCGCGTGCAGTCGCCTCGAGTCGCATCACCCGTCATGAGCCAGTCCAGCCGCCCTAATTACGAACCACCACCGCCTGTGTCACCGACGTTACGCCCAGCTCCTTCTACCCGCCGTTCGCCGTCTCCACGACGTCGCTCATTGTCGCCGATGCGGCCACGTCAGGTCGCACGAGATCGGGAAAACTAGTCGTCGCAGTACACGAGGCAAGGGCTGCGACGCTATCGAACTGTGAAAGCCCTCAGCAGAGACCATCGAACATAATAGACGTGCTTGTAGACGGTGTTCGCGCATCTGCCCTTATAGACACTGGAGCCGCCGTATCCGTTATGGACGCCAAACTTAGCCGTTTCCTACGAAAAGTGATGACGCAACTTTCGGGCCTATCCCTTCGTACGGCTAGCGCCCAAAGTATTCACCCAACAGCAGTATGCACAGCTCGCGTCTAATGGGTCGTTTTCTTCTAGGTAAAACGGCGTTGCATGTAGGCTCCCTATTTTCTTCGGCTCTCGAGCGCTTCTCGTGCTGAGAGTCCGTGCTGCGCTTTTTATAGTGTCGCCCTTGCGCTGCTTTAAGTGCCGTCCAATAAACACCCTTATACCTTCGATTTAATTGAAGGGAAGTGCATTTTCACTCCGGACCGAAGACGACCTACATTCTTCATTTCAAGGAAGTTGAGAACTTCATCACTCCAGGTTTGCAATTAGAGTAGCGTTGATGTCCACGTTCCGTAAGCCACGACGTCAACGTTTAGTATTCCCATGGCCTCTCAATTGTGGTTGCGCAGCGGTAGAAGATGTATCTCCATCCACCTCCTATATGAACTGAATTCTGAAACTACCATTAGTCGTAACCTCATACATTTACAAATTTCTGGGTATGCAGACATATTGCCAGGGAGACATATTGCCTGGGACATATCAGGGAGAAATAGTCAGCGCTCTAGAGGAGGAGGAATAAACGTTTAATTTCGAAACAGTATCCCGGGTGGGATACTCTATGTGGGAGGTCTCCTCATTCCAGGAACCCTCTGGCCTTCACTGCCTCCTTGGCCCTGGCGCCGAGGCGTCGTTTTTGTTCCAGGTCCTCGGAGACGAGCTTGGCCTCCCACATCTCGATGAGGTCTTCGCTTTCTTGTCTGGCGTTACAGCCTTTTGGTGAGGGCGATGCGTCTGTGTTTAGGTGCCATGGGTACTCAAGGGTTCAGGTGTGCCAACTAGGTTCCCTAGCCCCAAGGTGTCCGGTACGCCGCAAATTGGACAGAGATATCCTTGTAGTGTCGGGTAGATTCTATGCATGAGTATGCCGTGGGTGTAATTGTTACTTTGCAGTCATCTGAGTGTGGTGCTTTCTTCTTTGTTTAATCTTGGGTGATGTGGGTACACCATGCGTTCCAGCCTGTGATGTTGAAGGATCGCTGAGTAGGTGATAGGTGCGGTCTCTGTCCCTGCTGACGCTGACCGGGCGTCTCGAGAGTAGGAAGGGTTGGCCCGGCAGACATGATCGCCGGCCACGGCGTGTGCCGCTTCGTTCCTCTCCAGCCCCTCGTGCCCAGGAACCCATGTCACGCAGGTGTGCGGGATCGGAGTGCTTCGGCGCTTCAACATCTTTAGGGTTTCTGTCGAAATGCGACCCTTAGCGAAGTTTCTGACAGCTGCTTGAGAGTCGGAAAAGACGACAGCTGCGTCCATGCACGTTGTAGTCGCTATTATAGGGCGATCGCCACCTCTTCTGCAGTCTCAGCGTTTTGTGTCCGGACTGTGGCAGACGCTAGCTCTCTGCCCTGGGAATCTACTAAACTCTCAGGGCGTAAGCGTTTTGCGGGTATTTGGCTGCGTCGGTGTATCTGGCGTCCGGATCATGCCTGTGTCTTCGCCGTAGAGTATCCACTCGGGCTTGTCTTCTTTCCTTATGGTACGTGGACTGCATGTTGCGTGGAATTGGTGGAATTCACGGACGTTCGGCGGAATTCTTTCTTTTCGGTCTGTGGCGGCTATAAAGGTTTCGCCGTAGCTTAGCCGTTGGAGCACTGATCTTCCGGTGAGCGTGAGCTGCAGTCGTTCTAATTGACTGGCTTTGTGAGCTTCAGCTTGTTCTTGCCAGGTGTTGTGTACGTTGTGTGTTGTGTGTACGTTGTGTGTGTTGTGTATCTTGAGAAGTCTCGTGGTCGAAGCTGTGGATGGGAGCCCCAGGGCGATTTTGATGGCTTTGCGTATTAGAATGTTAAGTTTTTCTACCTCTGCATTCCTCAGCGCGAGGTATGGCGCGCCGTAGGTTATTCGAATGGTGAGGAGTGCTTGCAACACGCGTAGCGTGTCTCGTTCTTTAAGGCCACTTCTATGGCTTGCAACTCTCCTGACGAGATACGTGAGCTGTGACATCGTTCGCTGTAGTCGCGGGAGGGTGGCCGCCCCAGACCCGTCTTTGTGGATCTGTAGCCCTAGAACTCGTAGGGTTAATTTCCACTTTTGGGATGGGCGTTCCATTAAGGGTGACGCTGGGATCAAGTTCATCGTAGCTGGGTGGTATGCCTCTCGTTCTTGACTTGAGGACGAGGTGTTCTGACTTTTCGGGAGCACAGCGAAGGCCGCATCTTTGCAAGTAGCTCTCGATAGTATTTACTGCTTCCTGTAGGCGTGTTTCTTGCGTTCCGGTGTTCGAGTACCTTGTCCATAACGTGATATCATCTACATAAAAAGCGTGTCGTAGGTCTGGTATGGCGTCGAGGAAGCTGGGCAATTTGATTCATGGCGACGTTGAAGAGCAACGGCGATATGACCGACCCTTGCGGCGTGCCTTTGTTCGGTAGTCAGAAGCTGTTGCTGGGGAGGTTGCTTATTCCCACTGTGGCCGTGCGGTCCACGAGGAAATTCATGCCATAGTGGTATGTCCGCGACCCGCAGCCCAGGTCTTCAATGTTACAGAGGATAGCTTCGTGACTGACGTTGTCAAAAGCTCCCTTTACGTCGATGGCTAGGATCGAGGATTTGCTTCGGGAGCGCTCTAGAAGTGAAAAGAAAATGGACTGGAGGAAGGAATATTTATTTTTTCTCTGTAAACGGGTAAGTCTAATGGAATGTACCTCTGCCAGCTTCCTTTCTGTCCTTTTACCCTTTCTTCAAGAGTGTTCAAAAGCGCCGGTTGTTGAAAAGGTTTTGTATAAAATAAACGGTTGGTTGTGACCATCTGGGGATGAAATGGAAAAGAAATCGGGTAATTTGAACAGGGCACGTTAGAATTGCACGAACAAAGACGCTGGAAATATCTCGTAACTTCTGGGGATACATGCACACGCTTTCGAAACAGGGATGACACCGATGACCCGTGGAAAAGTGGAATAAAGTAGAGCCCAAGGCTCCTGCATCAAGTAGGAATCTTTCCGGTCCGCACGCCTTGTGCTATAGGAAGGCGCGCTCCCACAGACTCTTCGAAAGAGCTAGCATATAATGTATACGATAACACCCACGCACGTTCCATATCCAGCCTCATCAGGACCGTCCGTCTACCGACTTTCTCCTCGCGAACTCTCCGTCCCGCTGCTCTTCGCGCCGTCCCGCAAAGCACGCAGTTCATCATTGCGTATTCAAAGGAGGCAGCAGCCATTGGGTCAATCGAAGGGCGCACCAAGCGCCGCTTGCTAGCTAGCTCAGCAGCCGCGGGAACGTTGTGTGTACACTTTGCTGCCTGGCGCACACAGTGTATTCGCGTGCGTCGGCGCGCTTCGAGTACGTGCACTTCCTCTCTGCTCCACCAGCTGCTGCTGCGGCTGCACTGCCATCGGGCCTCCGGGGCACGTCATGTGAGTGCACTTGTGTCTGCGCAAATACGACCACGGGCTCTTCTTTTCTTTAAATTTTTTTCTCTCCGATCTCCCTCCCGACCGACCGACGGTTCGCCTCCCCCGAGTGGGGCCAGCCAGCAAGCAGACTAGGCAGCGGTTTCTCCACAAGGTGTGCACCTCGTGTCGTTGTGTGCTGCGTACACAAAAGAAAGCTCGCAGGTATAGAGCCGAGAGCAGCTAGTCGTTTCGCTTTTCTTTTGCACCACCAACGTTCCACGCCCATACTCGTTCCTCGCCAGTCCTCCTCCTCTCAACTGTACGTTCATCTATCCCCCTCGCTCCGGACGGTGCCGGAGGAAGTCACGTGACCCCCCCCCCCCTCTCCGGTCCTTCTGCCTCGGTGCGCTCTCGGCCCGCAACCTACTCGCTTTCAGGCTGCCCGTCTAGCAGCGCGCAACTATCGTGTTCCGTCGAGCTCGGTAGGACAGGTGAGGGGGAAGTGGGCTGCTGCTGACGGGGCTGGCTAGCTGGCGGCCGGTCTTCGTCTCGTCCGCCCCTGTGAATCCCCGGCGGCCACGGTCTGTGTTGTGGTGTCCATACCCCCGGCTGGAATTTGCGTGCTTCGCCGCGAATTGTGCAGGATCGACAGTATAGTGCGCGTGTGGTTCGTTGCCTTCCTTTATCGCCCTTCCGGGGGCTGCTGCCACTCGCTCCTCTGCCGGGAATCCTTGTGGACCGGTGCGATTCCTGGTGAGAGACGTCTGTTACCAGCAGCGGCTGAGGAGGAGGCCCACCGACTCCGCTACTTGTTCTTCGTCGCAGAACCTTCTCAGTGCGGTTTCCCGAGTTGTTTGAGAAGCCTCGATCCCCCAGCACCGGCACTACTACCGCCGCCGGGGGCGGCGGACGTGGCTACCTGTTTTCTGTGTCGCGGCCGCGCATCATCTCCGGATGAGTGGTGGTTCGTTGCCCCGTGAGCGTGGACATGTGAGCGCCGCAACGGTCCGGTCAGCAGTGCCGTCGCCGACCGAGTTCTGTTCGAGTACTACCGTCGCCGTGGTTGTGCTTGTGGAAGAAGAAGAAGAGGCGCCGCACGGATTACCTTAGCTTTGCCGTCATCGACCGGGATATCGTCGATAGCGCCGGGTCGGTCGCGTCGTTCGTCACGGCTCTTCCGCGCTCGCTCGCCAACAGCGAGACGCCGCCAGCATGAAGCCCGGCCGGACCAGGTGGGTTGTTGCTGCTCCGTCTGGTCAGGGGACTTTTTTCGTTGTGCGAGCTTTCTGTTTTGTTACTGTGCCCTTCCGCGCAAGAAAAGAAAATGAAAAGAAAAATCGAGACGCCGTGGTCGTTTCCGAATAGCTTGCACCGCACTTAGTTCGCGGCATGCAGTGCTCCGGAATCACGGGCGTTCCACTTTGGCGTGCTGTTTTGTAGTTTGTTCCGGTTCTTTTGTCGTCGACCTGTGAGTTCTATTGTGACTGACCGGACTACTTTATTAATCGAGAACGTTCACCGAATCGAGTGTGTTGTTGGGTGCACATGTACCGTACACTCGGTTTTCGTTCCACTTGTTCCGCAGGAACCCTGTGGGCCTTTCTAAGATGGTTCCTGCACCACAGAAGATATAACTGTACAACACTGCTTAAAAACCTTATATCCGCGCTTGGTATTATGAAATATCAATGAACATACGTGATATGGCTATGTTTTTTTTTTTCGAAATTACCCTACATTAAGCTCGTCGTGAATGTGCTAAGTCGAAGTATTTACTCGTCGGATGACGGGATTGTCGACAGGCCGCAAGCTAACTTATTCGTATAGGAAAGAGACATCCTCAAGGCAAACTCATGGTTTTATTGAGGCTACTACAATCAACATAGTTACGTGCATGTTGAATGGCCAGAGCTTGGAGCCTTAAGCGGCAGCAAAACTGTAATCATCTATAGTCTGCGCCACAAAAGGTCTTCAGAGCAGCGCATTTGCTCTGTTGATAAACGGCCGTTGACTCTCACCCTTAATTGAAGTCTGACATCTTGTCATTGTGCCAACTGGTTGGCGCCCGTGCAAAAACAGGTCCCGCAGATAAGTTACAAGGGAAATTCGATCTGGCTGGCCTTCTCTCCCGTCATGAAATGGGGGAGAAGCTGAAACGCAGTTGATGCGTTAACTGAAGTTTTTGTGAAAAAGCCGCAAGTTATATATGGACGATGAGATGTGATGATGGTGATGGTGAACGGCACCTTTCATTATGGCACGTGCACCTAATAATGCCTTCGCAATGCGCTGACTCGATGAAGCTTACAGCGGTTTTGGCATTTCGAGCGTGTGTTACTCTGCCTAGTCACTCGTTTGAGGATTATACAGCGACATTTCGAGCGTGTGTTACTCTGCCTAGTCACTCGTTTGAGGATTATACAGCGAACTCCTCGGGCGACCATCAGCATATTTGGCCGAAACTGCTCTTAAAAGAAATTTTTGTGGCTCGTATCAAGCGCGGGCGTCGGCTTACACTAATTATACATTACTTGTAACATGTTACCAATTAACATGTTAATAAATGTTATTCTGACTTGGCCGTACCAAAACCAACGCTTCATGCTGTTCGGAATCCGGCCCAATACCACAATTATACCTCGGAATCGACCGCAGAAAACTATCCGTGCAGTGTCCTATATTATGCTAAGAGTATTGATGTTTCAGGCTCTGACCTATACTGCTGAACTACGGGACCATTTAACAATGTATGCTGAAGTTTTACATCACCAAAGCGCAAAGAATTAGGTCTATGCCGTAATGCCGCGCGTGATTGTTATGAATAAGCCTAATAAATACAAGAAATGCGTATTTTAACGCGCTTTAAACGAGGTGGAAACTTCTTCACAGGAAAGAACGATGAACAATAATTTTTTGTAAGTTACCGGAGATTTGATTCAGGGCGATCTGTGAAAGTGCCAGTTCGCGGAAACCTAGTAAAGATTTTAAGGGAGGCAATGTTGCGTCAGCCTATGAAATGCACTAGCTGTTTATAAATGAAATGTGAATAGGTATGTTTAAACATGAACACAAACAATCCTTGTTGATGGGTTGCGCACAAGGGACCATAAGTGCCCCTTCTGTCCAGCAAAATATTAGGATTTGACATCTCGCGTTGCGGAGTTTCAGTCGTCCTCGATAGAAGTTCGTAAACGTCCCATCCAGGACAACTTTCAACTCCTTTGAACTGTTGCTTCTAGCTGCCATCCTCACTCCAGCGGCAGTCGATCCCGAACTTTGTATATTCGTATATCTGTTGACTCTGGAATCCGGAATCTTGTTTGTGGACCCACGCCTGTGTGTTTGTCTTCTTCTTCTTCTTCTTCTTCTTCTTCTTCTTCTTCTTCTTCTTTTTAATCTCCTTGTCCGAAGGCTCTGACGCTAAACCGGTGGCCTTATTCACAACGCTGTTCGTTCGTAAGTACTTTCCGCCATTGGCTGCCCTCCTTCGCTAAATAAAACGCCCAGCATCAAGATTAATTGGCTGAAGTTTTCTCTTAATACAAGGGTAAGAGCCTTTTGTGAATACGGACCCCGGTAATTGTGTCGCGCGAGAAGTCTGTTGCTCAATACTTGGCAAGCCTGGCGTTTCCAGGTCGGTGACGGCCCAGTATTAACCCGAATGTTTACCCGCCGTGGTTGCTCAGTGGCTATGGTGTTGGGCTGCTGAGCACGAGGTCGCGGGATCGAATCCCGGCCACGGCGGCCGCATTTCGTTGGGGGCGAAATGCGAAAACACCCGTGTACTTAGATTTAGGTGCACGTTAAAGAACCCCAGGTGGTCCAAATTTCCGGAGTCCCCCACTACGGCGTGCCTCATAATCAGAACTGGTTTTGGCACGTAAAACCCCATAATTAATTTTTTTTAACCCGAATGTTTATCAGCAGACACGAACGAGAAGAAAGGGGACGTAACCGAGGGGCCTGGTTTTTGTTAGTCGCAATCATGCGAAGCCAACAGATAACGAAACCAATGAGATCATAGGGGGAAATTAAGTGTTTGCTTTAATTGTGATTTCAGAAAGGATACACAACGTGCCGTCGGCGGGTGCCGAACCCACATCCTCCAAATGTGGAGATCTGGGTTCACCTCCCTCCGGGGGCAAGTCATTTTTTTTTTTCTTTTCGTCCGCTTTCATTTCCCTTTACCTTATCTTTTCTACAGTTCAATTAAAACGATTAATAATGTCCCCCTGTGCTTTATTTGACTTCATATGGTCGTGATCAGTAGATATACGTTTCGTTTAACGTATTGCCTCAAGCTCGGTCGAGTTGAGCATCCGCGCCGCGACCGTCAATGAGTTGTGTTCATTGTGGGTTGCGCAGGAAAGTGCCAATCATTTTTTCTTGCGTCCTTCGGGCTGGTGAATTATGCGGTCAAATGTGGACTCGACGATGACGTGAAAACAACTTAAAATAAGCGATATCATGACAGGTGAATCGGCATGGTGAAATGGTCAGCTGGACTATTTGGTCTCGTAAGTATAGGACAATCAGAAGGTCTGTTTGTTGTGCTAGTTGGTCTTGCATTCTAACTGTGGTAACTTATAAAGTGGGAGACAGACACAAACACAAAACGAACGAGGACGAGCGTTAGTATATAAACCGTTTATTAAAGACCGCCGAGCGATATGTGATATTATTTGGAGCCCATGCGCCCCACGTTACATAGTAACGATATAGTTCTTTGTTTTGGGTTTGTGTCTATCCAGCACTTTGCGCTAAGTTACCGTGGTTGACCGGGTTGTATAGCCACGCCTACCAGCAGTTCTCAAAATTAATTATAAAGCCGTTGAAGTTGTAAATTTCACGCAAATGTTGATGACACGTGTTACGGCCGGGTTACATTGAGACCGAAGAGAACCATTCTAATCAGGACAGTAAAATCGGGAGTTGCACTTTGAAGTGGATAACATAAATGTGGTTGATTTCAACGCGCCACACTTTGTATAGGTAAACCAAATACTCCTTTATTTGACGACCATCAACAAAATTTATGCATTTGTGCGCACGTGTGTTCGTGTTTAACATTTGCGCTTTGTTTTTTGCACGTCGGTGCTAAGTGCCCTAAATAGCGCACGCGCTTCCGAGCGACCTTTCAGACGGTGCGTAAGCACAGTTAATGATTGCGCTTATTAAGGAGTCGGGGCCAGAACGCGGTGAAAACACGAGGCGAACGTGGAGTCATTTGCGGTCATTATGCAAAACCAACTACCCTCTTTGCAAGTTTTCTTCATTAAAAGGATGCGTTGGGTGGTCCTTTCGTATAGCCTTACTTATTCCCCACAAAAAAAAAAAAATTAAAAAAAATGTTCTACTCTGTGTTGAGTATTCGCGGGGGCACGCAATTTTCTTGCACCGTCTTAGTCGTGATGATTCTGCCTCCAGCCATGGAAAGTAGGCGGGACTTCTTCCTCCACAGCACGCCGCGCCGAGTCATGCCTTAAAGAAAAAAAAAAAAAGCAACATAGCGGATGAAAAGAGAAAGAAAGAAAAATACAAAAGCGTAAGCGTTTACCTGGCCTGTCCTGTTACGTCCTTTGTGCTGCGCGAACGTTGGCAAGGAGTACTATATAGCAACCCTTATCCATGCAGCGGCTTTCCCACCGCCTACTGTGTATCTATCACGCCGCATTGAGAACGCAATTAACCAGCTAAGCACTGATGAAATTATCAGTGCCGAGTGTTAACGCGGGCTACAGTGGTTGGTTCCCAAACCTTTATCAGTCAGTGGCCTCATTACCCACTCACAAGACACTCGAGACGTCGAGCACGCTTTTCTTCTTTATTATATTACTATTCTATATGTTCTCACACGCGCAGTCATGCACAAAGAAGCAGACGTCAAGCTGGGAAGAAAAAGTTATACGGGTCATGTGACATATCTTGAGCCTGCAGTTGATTACGTTTTCTTTCTTTTTCTTTTCCTAGTACGACAATGACAGTAAATGATCGGCGCGAGAAATGATGACGTTGCGCGTCCGAAACTGCGGCGATGACATCTCGTTCGATTGAAGACGACTCAGTTCGTCCATTTGATTCGGTCCGCGATCATCCGTGCCTCTGGTTTTAGGTGCTAAGCGAATTTCTTTTGGTTGGTGCATGGCGCTGGTGGCACCTTTCTATAGGCGCGCCTGTGCCGTGCATCGACATAGCTTCGCACAGCGCTTGCAGCTATACAGAGCGCCAGAAAAGTGAAAGTCGCACATTACGAGTGTTCCCTCTTAAACAGTGGACCACGTGTCGCAGTGTCTCCGCTGATACGTATAGCGCATTTCTACGAGCCTTGAATGAGCGCGCCTTAGCAAGAATGTCGCGCTGTCGCTTTCTACGCGGCCCCCTCGCGGGTACAATCGCGTGACACAGATTTCTTGAGTCGATAGCGGCGTGTCTGCGTCGAATTCAGAGGGGGAGAGGTCGGCGAGACGAAGGAGACGCACGCCGCTTGATGCGTGCTCATGGTGCGGCCTGTAGTATTTTATCCGCACGCGTCCTCTAAGCCTTACCGGAGCACTGAACAGGCACTAGCGAAATTAAGAGGGAGAGAAGGAAAAGAGACCACGACACGTTGGGAATACGGAATGTCGCGGTGACGAGGATATATAGAACCTCACTTTCCAAACCGAGTGAAACGCGAATCGAATCGAGCGAGATTCGCGGGAGAGGAAGAAAAAACAATTAAAAAAAAAGTCTCCAAATTAAAGGTGTCGTTTTGTGGAGCTGTTCTCGAATTCTGTGAGAGTGCGACGTGGCCAGAAGGATTTCCAAGCCATTTACTCGAATTTATGAGTTCTCGCCGTTCCTTTATGTGGTGCTGTGTATGTGAAATTTATAGCTGAGAATTGAAAAAGAAACAGTAGCGAGGTTTTCTCGCAACTATATGTTGAAGGACGCTGAAGGTCAGTGAACGCAAAGCTTCGTCGTTGTGGTGTTAATTGAACCAGTCCAATCTGCAAACCTTGCCGCTTATTCTTTTGCTCCATCTGTTGCCTTCACCTGGACTAAAGCCAGGTCGCATGCCTACTCTTTTTCTCTTTCTTTTTGTTAAACGAGTGTTACTCGTAGACACACCTTGTGGCGTCAAGAAAAAAATAATTGTGGTCGAACAATTACCAGGGACAAAATAGCTTTTGACAGTGCCACTCGCATTGACAGTGTCAGAATCGTGGTCTTCACTTCAACGACCGGTGCAAACTCTTGTTGTGGTGACCGGGGCTTAATCCACAGCCTAAAGTTGCAGCCTTCGATAAAAAAGTTGTTCAATGGTCAATTTTGTCGTACCACGCCTTCCAGAGAAACAACAAGAGTGCGGACCGATAATTGGCGTTATGGCATCCGCCAGGTACATTTTCATTTATTAAAGTACTTGACATACCCCATGTGGGGCAGGGAGTCAGAAGTGGATACAGGAAAGCTATATATAAATCTAATAAAAACATCTCGCATAAACCATATAAGTACCGTAAATACAGGGGTTGGTCGAATTCGCAAAGGTTTTTGTTCATGTGACATTGATACGAGCTGGCCTACGAACGAAAGTGTTTGATTCGGCGGCCGCTGATCTTGTGTGCAACATTATGATAGGATGGCATCTGCCGTTACAAGCAGTTCTATATATAGTGTGAGAAGTTTTTTTTTTTTTTTTTTTTTTTCGCGTACCCGTAAGGCTCGGGGTTGCAGCGTTGTGTAGAGCTCCGAAAGGGCAGAAATTAGAAGAAGAAAAATATGGAGATGACGAAATATGCATTCAAGAAACGAAAAACCTCGCCTCCCCCCCACCAAGAACTTACTTCAGTGCACTATAGGTGTTTAGCGCAAAAGAACAAAAACAAACAAGAAATAAACAAAGAAAAATGCGATCCCGACACACAGGAGACCGTGCGTTTACGTGTTCTTGTTGTGGCATTCTAAAATATGACCTAAATGCCGCGTCAAGTCAGTGAACCGCCGGGGCAGCCAGACGGCAGACTCGCATTTATGACGGCAGCGCGTCTCTGAGGTAAGGCGTCGCATAATCGAGTGTAGCGAGCGCAAGAATTCGCACGCTTCTTCTGCTTCTTTCTTCATTTATTTCCTGCTGCCTAATTTCACTTCTGGGTTCATGACATCCCCCCACAGGGTGCCCGCTCGTAGCGTAATTTGTGAATTGCTGTCGTGACCTTAACGCGATGCGTAGAGAAAGTATGCGTAGTAGAAACGTACATGTCGCCGTTTTTTTTTTTTTTTTATTTTACCTTCTTGAGAGCAAGCACGTTTCCCTTTCGCCCGAAAACGATACGCTGGAAGTGCCAAACGAGGACACCTCGGAGATTTTTCTTTTTTCGTTTTCATGTCGCTTCCAACTTTTTTTGTTTGCGCTGTTCTTGCGTCAGTGCACGATTCGAAAGTTGCGCGAAAAAAAAAATAATAAATAAAAACCACAAGTGGCCCCAAAGTTATCTTACTATAGCCTTCACTTGTGGCGCGTTGGTGATCTTTCAGCATTATACACTTAGTGTCCTTTTCTCGAAAACCACCCAGAGTTCGAGTGTATGTGGATGTAGAGCGGTCGTCAACCGCCGACATTTTATTTTTCCCCTTCAATTTTACTTTCCGCGCTTTGTTTCTCGTTTGTTCAGGACGACGGAAGTCAGGTGTCGCCTTGTGTTTTTATTTTGTTATTGATTCGTGACCCATGTTAGGTCATCAGCGCAGCATTTTTTTTTTTCTTTACTGAGTTTCCTTTTGCGTTGCTTGGAAGAGGACGCTTTACTGCCAGCTGTCCGCGTTATACAAACACCCCTTTTGCAACAACATACGTCAGCGAAGGGACAAATTCAACAATAGAGAACAAAGAAAGAAGATGGCGTCGTTGCTTTCTTTTACTAGCCATAGCAAGTTATATTTTGTGTGTGCTTCGGTTCGTGGTACATCTTGTCTGAAGCCTCTTATGTGTCATGTGTACATAACCCGTAATATGTAAACAATATAATATTGCTTCCAATTCAGCATACCTGATTGACTCAAGCAGGCTAGATGACACATTTGTCACCGCCCCGTTCGAAAGGGGATGCCAATAAATAATTATCATCATTATGCCATTGCGAGTTGCGGGGTATATACGCGACATTTTAACGCTATATTGCTGGCAACATTTCCAATGTCATTCAGAAAGGAATAAATGAATCGGGTCTCAGTAAAGGAACTCTGGAAATGCTATTTACGACGAGCGCTTAGCACATACAAGGTCTCACTATACTCACGTGATACCCATTTCTTCCGTTGTTACGACTTATTTGGTCATTGTGCGCGCCGTCACAAAAAGTAAGCTGGCATTAGTGCAAATACAAGGGGGGCGTTGTCGGGCGGTTTGTTCTCGGGTCAATGAAAAAATAGGGAGCAGTGTTGATATTATAGGGCGTCGAGAGAAGGCAAGAGTTAAGGACGCGTGAACAGAAACAGGGTGCCCGGGGAGGGCGTTGACTTTTTCTTGGCAACCGCGACCGAGCCTCTATCGCGAGTTGTGACAGTTGTGACGTTGCGTGCGTGTCTGCGCCGGGAATACCCGCTGCGATTCGGCACGCATATGCAGAGCGCGTGTAAGTGGTTGCGCGTGCGTCGGCCGCGGTTCGTGCACGCTGGCAACAATGCACGCCCGATGGAGCTCGCAACGTGCGCCGTACGGTGAAGGCGTGCATGGGGGACCTTGTCCTTCGTTTGGACAAGGCGTGTCTCCCGATGAGGTCACGAGGAAGCCGCGTCCAGTTCGTTATCCAGCGTAACGGGCAGTGCAAACTCCGTCACGCCGTCGTGGTCCCTCGCTCCCGCGGCGGCAGGGGTTTGCGTGTTACGTGTATACACACACACACATACGCTGCTACACGGCGAGGTTGATATCTTGTCGAAGCAACAGCAAGAACAGCGAACGTCGTTCCGTTGGGTGTCGAGGCGTGAGACTGTTTCCAGCGGGCGGGCACCTCGAACGCTGTGCAGCTTCGGTTTGAGGCCGTGGCTTGTTTGTGTACGCAAAGACGTACAGCGCGACCTCTTGCGTGAGTTCTCGCCGTCGACGCTGACAGGCGGCGTGACGCCGAATGTGTGTGTGTCTGTGTATGCGTTTCGGATGAAGACGGCGCTCTCGAGAACAGCGATGCTGGGTCGAGGTTGGCCGAGGTAGAAGCTTTACCTGCGCCCGTTGGAGAACTTAGTGAAAGAGGCGTAGAGAGCGTGGACTGGGGCGTTGGTCGAGCGTTGAGGGGGCGGTCCGAAGCTGGGCGC